>NC_056739.1:1225727734-1225747734 GCF_019279795.1 Protopterus annectens
ACTAAAACAAAGAATATACGAGCATTGTTATGCTGTTAGTAAAGGTGATGTTAACAATGCTCTTGCTCGGCATATTTTACAATTTCCAACACATGAGTTTTTATTTTTGGTTGTACACCAAACACTTTTAGACCCGAGAGGGGGGCCTTGGCAACTTTTATTAGAACAAAATGAGTTGTATTGGCAAATCAAAATGGCTGCATATATTTTCCCTGGTTTAAATGAATTTGTGTCTATTAAAAGCGTGTTAAAATTAAAAGCTTTAAATAGATAACATTAATTTTGCAGAAAAGATTTCGAATTTGATACTATACCTTTTTGTTGATTAAGTTTGAAACATAGTAACATTTACACAGTTTTATATATATAAAAATATGGACTTTGTTTTTGGTCATATATTCAGTATTATTATGATCAGATTTTAGTCTTTATCCAGCATGCAATTATTTATTTATTTTTTACATATTACTATATATTTTTTATGTGTCTATATTTAGCTAAATATCTTAGTTCTTACTACACATATTATACATTTTCAGTTTTGCCCTAGTAGCTTTTTAAAATGTGATTTTTTTAGTATAACATTTACACGTTATACATATATATTTAATGTTATTTATAAATTGAGTATTATGTACTTAACATTGTAACATTTTAGAGCAGGTTTCATACTGTTTAAATATTGTACTTTTATCTGTTTTTATTTTTATTGGTTGATTGAATGACTAATTGATAATTAACTACAAGCTATATAAGCATCAGTTTTATGTTGTTCTGGGTCTGAAGAAGGTGGAATATTTTTACCACTGAAAGCGCTTACCATATTAAAGTTTTTAGTTGCTTTAGCAGTATGTTATTCGTATTTGCTTATTTCAGCTTTCTCCTACCATTCAACTCGTTTTTCTTTTGATTTTTTTGTAGTTGATAATACCCTGAGAGCCTTCTCACCCACTACACCAACCATTGCCATACTTAGAAATGGCTGATGCTGTACTTGACATTAAATCTACCTTGTTAAACTCTTCACCCTATGGGTTACCTGGAGCTTGCAGTACCAGCATAACACTGTTTTACAAATGGGTAGATAGGTGTGGGTTACCCTCTGAGTCCTGGCAAGTGTGTATATGTGTGCAAGTGTGTATATTTGTAAGAGACAGCATTCTGAGGTCACATTCTCCAAATACAATAAACCTTGCTATACATTATAAGGGATAGTGATGTTGCTGACATGTCCCTGTGGCATGTGCAATAAATGCATATCCCTGTAGTAGCACTGATTAGATAGACAAGGGGTTGTACTGCAGTCCTGGTCAATGTGTGATTGTGGGTATGCCAGAGCATTATCATGGATTTCAGTGAGTTCAATATCCAATGTGGGGTGTGGGTGCTTGGTATACTGTCTTTACACCATGGTACCCCCAGTACATGTCCCAAGGTCCACTGTATGAGGACCACTGTCACCATCAACCATACAGGTAACTGATTACACTATCCAGCCCAATGATGCATATGCTGTGTTCAAATTCTCTGTAACAGAATGGACTCACTGACAAGGTAGTTAGCAATACTATACCCAGGTCTGTCAGATGTGTCTATGATTGTTATGTGTTTGTCAACTGACAGTATGTCATAATATGTATTGTTCATTAACACCCAGTACATCCCCCATTACCATACTGCACAAGGCCTGGTGATGTTCTTCACTTAACAAGAAACTCGGGACACACCTTATCCTAAAAGCTGAGTGGTGTGTGAAATTAAGGCCAAACAAACCACGTACCTAGGTAAGGGTTTTACTCTCAGTGTCGCCAAGTAAGTGTGTGTGTATGTGAAGGGATCTACTTCAGTTTGCAGAAAATACATGTCCCAGGAGATCATTTGTCAGAGAACTGACTCGCAAAAGCTAACATTTCAAAGGAATCACCTTGTGGAAATTCATTCCATCAAAACCAGTAGTACATGTGTAAATGCCCTCTTCTCCACTGTACAGCTGTACAGCGATATTGGAGGTGTGAATATATAGCTGTTGTGGCCACAGCCACACTCATTGGGGTTATTTTTGTGTGTATCGTCCCTCTTAGTCTGCTGTTACACTGTACAGTTTATGTTAACAGGTTAAGTAGTTGTTAACCACACTATGTGTGATTCTACGCCACCCTACACCCTCCAACATGGAGGGCTGTGCCACCCACACCAGCACACCTTTGTTTACCAACTCCAGGACTGCACTACATTGGGGAAGAGGACATATATCCTGCCAGTACCATCATCAATGACATTAAACTGGCAGACTGATTATTTACTGATGTGATCTTTTGCCTATTTTGTCTTGTTGGGATTACATAGGCCATAATGAGTTCACTGCAAAATTAAGTACATCTATGTGTACAGTATTCTCTGTGTATTGTATCAACACCAAAGCCTCTGTGTGTGTTATTCACAAACATTTGGTGTGTGCCACCCAGTACACTTACCACTGTCCACTGTAGAAGAGCTGCTGACATAAGCCACCACGCACTCAACTGTATACACCACTCAGACCTATCAGGCATGTGGCACATGCAGTAACTGTTATACAGACCTGTTACTTGTGTTCAGCTGTACCCAGGATATGACTCAGTCAATGTGTCACCACAGTGCCATACCCCTTGTAGGAAACGACAGCAAACCAACATCCTGCTGACACACAGACATGTACAACACAAACTGAATACATCATGGAGACCACAATCAGTCAGTGTTAATAACAGCTATAATGCATCATGGCTGGACAACTACACACCCTGACATGTAAGCATTAAACATTCCAGCTGAAAACATGTTAAACAGCATTACATTGCTAAACCTTAGTACATTCACCCTGTGCATCAGAACCATATTAGCATGTCTCTGCATTGATAGTATGGATGACAGGGATGTGGCACAAGTATCATCATATGCATAGGGTGCATTGTGGGTTTGCCAGAGACCTAGGCTGGGCCATTTGGTTGACATCATGTGTGTGTATGTTAGGGGGTTCTTTATCAATTGCGCTGTGCACATGCGGTGTGTGTAGGTACGGAGGTGCCCTAGCTGTGTTGGTGATGTATGTGTGTATGTATGCACACAGTTCTGCCATGTAGCTGCCCTATACAGGGGTTTTTGGACAGCTGCAGACCGTACATGGCAGGGTGTACAGTTCACCGTGTCCGGCCATGGACACAGGAACTGTGCCTGCCAGGGGTTCCAAAGGTACTACCAGGTAGAAGCCTAGATATGTTACTCTCCCCTGATGACAAATGTCTGCTGGATCCGCGTCCCTATTGGGACCAGCTAGGACCATGTTCATGTGGCCTGCTGCATTGTGGTGTGGACAGCACCCCCCGGAGTGCTGGTACTGGTACTGCCACTACAGGAGCAGCTGTGACTTGTTGCACATCTACGTAGGCCTCCACCTCCACCTGTTGGTGCTGCTGACCTACGCCCACGTGGCTGACGCCCTACTCCCACCATATGCTCTAACACAGACACCACACGGTCAAGGATTCCCACCATCTCACCCAACCATCTATGCATGACCTCTGCAAGATAACGGTGGGCATCTGCAGGATCATGGATGTTGTCAAGTACAGCAGAAATGAGTAGCCCTCTGGAGCCTCAGACGCTGTTTGGTGTAACATTCCATATGTGTCTGTGCCTCTATGATGGCCTGAAACATGCCTTTGGTGACACCTGCTGTGGCACATCTGCCAGGGCCATGATGGCCAGTAGCCCTCCTATGAACACCCCTTTACATCTGCCTGTGGGGTACCTCACTGGTCATCCGGCTATGGCTGCTGTGTACAGACACACTTGCCATCGTCACCACACTGTTTTGTTCCATGCTACCACCCGCCAACTGTCCCTCATCTATGGCCACTGGTGATGGGGTATGTATAGGCATTGTGACTGTGTGCGGGGATAGGGTGGATAAAAGTGGAATGTCAATCAATGGAACAGCTTCAGCCCCTGACAACCCTGCCTGTGCCTCACCATACCTACCATCATTGTCAGAGTCTGTATGGACACTAACATCAGTTTGCCGGCAGGAGGGACCCTCACCCTCGCCACCTGTGAGGGGAAAACAAAAAAATGTAATTTAAGACCTGTAAGTTATTGCTTAGCTCTACACACACACACACACACACACACACACACACACACACACACACACACACGTACAGGTGAGGTGGCACAAAGATATTACACAGACCTCTCATTATCCAACAGTCAATATGCATGACATATGGCACTCAACAGCATGCACTACAGCTATACTCAATCCTTGTTACCAACATTATACATCTCTGTGATGCATGAGTTGTGTTAGTAGGTGATTCCCCTTCCCCTGGAGCACACTGCACCCATGTACACAGTATTGCTGTGCACCTGTACAGCACCCTGGCATGTACTGTGCACCATACCTCATGAGTGTACACACCATTGCTGAATGTGTATATGTGTGGCAGTTATGTTTTCTCTGTTGCTCACAGCCCCTATGTGTTTGTCTGACACATACCTGGGATGATATGAGGACAGATGTCAATAGTTAATGCCTGACCTCTGATTTGCAGATCTCATAATCAGCAGTGCAAGTATGAGCAATAAAATCCAATTACACTGACAACCTTTAAAGCTTATTGTGGCTATGAGGAGTGTACACACACTTGTTGACATGCCAGCCTCTTCCATGATATGCAATGGGGCCACAATACTGCATATGTTAACATTACACACACCTGATATGTGATATATGACCTGTGCAATCAAATGCGGTATCAAACAAATGTCTTCGATGTGCAGATGCTGATTGAGATGCATACAATATGTGGGTTGCAAAAGTGTGTACACCCTTAACACAATGGTTTGTTGCAGCACCTGTTAAAAGAACTACAGCAGTCGCTATTCCTCATGACCCATCTTCACTTGCCATTATTTGGTCACTCTGCCCTACAAATGTCCCCCAACTCTGCCGGATTGCAAGGTCAGCTTATGTGCACAGCCCTTGGAGGTCTCACAGAGCCTTCACTATTGCTGTGGAGTCGGGGTTATGTCTGACACAATTCATGACCTTGACTGTGTTCAGATACAGCCATTCTTAGCAAGCTTTGGATGTGTGCTTCAGTTCACTGTTGTGTTTAGGATGACACCCCTCCCCATCCTCAGCCTTATTGCAGATGCTTGACAACTATGGGCAACACGAGTGTCATTTTGCAGTGTTCCAAATTCAGAATGCCATGTCTACTGGCCTAGTTCTTGCTAATGAACAGCAAACCTAAAGGTGTACACGGGCACCAGCAAGGTAAAAATGGGGGTGGTGGGCCTGAGGTGGAGTAAGGTGTTGCTTGTGCACATGTATCTTTATTAATACTGTCTGTTGGTTTCAGCCTTGGTTTCAGTACACCATTACACATTGCAACACGTCTTTGGGAGACTTGATGTTTTGCATATGCTACCTGTTGAAAACCCTGGATGATGTTTCCTGTGGAACAACTCTTCCATCTGATTACACAAACCCATAGGCCACACTTATGCAGACTCCAGGAGATTGTCAACACAGGTACTGCACAGGCAGCACTTGCTAGAGATTCCTGCAAGTCCGTCAGTGTTGCATGTTTCTGGGCAGCCTCCATGACCTGTTTGCAACATATGTTGTCATCTGTCTTGGATGGGCATCTGTTTATTTTCTACATTAATGTTGTCCCATACTTCATACACACATACATGACTGTCTGCTCTGTTTGCCATGGTATATGCAATGGTGAAGTAAGGATAAATCTCCCGCTTCTGAGTGCTACCTTTCAGATATGAGATCTATTTCATAGTTTGTAAGATTTGTACAAGCCACGGCTGCCTCTGTTGCAGGTGAGTGGGCAAATGTCATGGGCATACTTCTTGGACAGCAGACCATTACTTGGTGTGGCATTGAGGGCCTGTACTTAATGGAAGGTGTGTAGTCAAGAAGGGTGAATGCTGTCAGTACCTCAAAAGCTGTTTCCACAATATGTTAATTGGAGTGTGTGCACACATATGCTTCCACTGTTTGTTAAGGTATGTATTTCCCATATCTGTTGTCCTAACATAGGATTCCATATTACACATTCATTGCTCATGTTAAGATCACATTACAGGTTGTTAAAGGTGAGAAATGTGGCATTGTGATTTGCCGTTATTTAGATCAGGAACAGTTGCCATTGTAATAGTGGTATATACACTGTTGTAGCCACTGTATAAGGATAATGTTTCAGACATGTCCCTACTGTAGGCCATTTGTCCCACCATTATGTTCATCTCTGTCCACACATCTTGTACTGACAGGTTGTTAGGTATACTGCAGGACTCTTACATACCCTTCAAATATGCCACCATGGTGACCACTGTGATGCAGTGCAGTTAACAGAAACAATAAGTGAACATGTACAGCATGCATTATGGGTAGGTGTGTTAAATGTGTGCATGGCAAATACTATGGCCACAACATGGCTGGTGTATTGGCAAACCTGAACAAAACAACTCCATACTCACCAACTACAGGCTGCTGCCTCAGTTGTATACCAGAGGAACTTACATAGTTGTGTGAGAGATGTAATGTCAGTAGCCACACCTGTGGCATTGGTACAGGGTGGGAGCAGCATTTCAGTACATCAACAGTACAAACCCGCAATACTACAGATTATGCACATCTGTGCATTACTACACTGCAGCAAAAGACTATGTTATCTGACATATGCATGAAGATACTTTACAGATGAAGATGGATAAGCAGCAGTGGTCTACTAATGTGCCCTGGGGCCTTACCTCATTCATTGTGTGGGTGGCACCCACCTCCACAATGCTATCTTCAGGTTCCTGGCTTGGCTGGCGGGTGGGTGCCCCAAGGCTGGTGAAGAGCTCCTCAGCATGTGTCAGTGGGGGCTGGATGGCATGAACCCCACCTGTGGCTAGCTGGTCCCTCCTAAATGCAACAGCATGCTGACGGGTATGATGGATCATATCAGTGCAATGATCTCACACCTGCTCATAACTGCGGTTATGCAGGCTATCATTTACCTTGTGGACGAGCTCATTCCACAGAGCAGTCCTCTCCTGCAGATCATGGGCCCTGTGTCCAAATAGGGTTCTGTGATGTAGTACAATGAAGTTTATGATTACATCATTTTCCTGGGGTGTATATGCAGGGAGCTTTTCATGGGACATTGTACTTGGAAGACATAAACAAGAAAAAAGGTCAGAGGACCTTATAATGCAAGGATATAAAAGTTAATTGACATCTTCCCCCCACCATATCTACAACAATAATCTAAACACAAAAATCAATGGGTATGTTTACACCAAACCTACTGTTGGGACATATATTCTATTGTTTAACAAATATTGAAATGTGTTTCTATTCATGTTCCATGTTGAAACACTATCATTGGTGTCTGTTGCTGTCAATATAACCTGCAAGCTGTTGTAATGGCCACTGTGATTCCATATATGCAGGTGTTCTGTTTGTTATGAAACTGTTCCAAATCTGGTGTTTTGGGTTATGGGAATATCTATGCATGCTGTTATAACTAATCCTGGACTGTGTTGACTATTACTAACCTACTTATGTTCTAAAACTGCAATACAATAGCATGTTTGGGAAGGCCGTTCCCAGTGGACCCACCTCTCCCAGCTCATCTGGGTTTGGCACCGAGCCCCAGCACATCTGGTATCCACCCCGGGACCTCCTCATCCACTGGTCCTGCACTACCTTTAGGTGGAACAACCTCAGGGGATTGGGCTCGTCCCTCCCTGCAAGCGGGCATGGACAGGATCCTGTCACCTGAAGTCAGGTCCAGGGTCTGGTGTGTAGGAAGCTCTGCAGAGAATTTTGAGATATGCTACACCAGCCTGAGGGCCTTGAGGTGCAATTAGAGGGTCAGACTGCCCCTCCTGCTCAGCCCCCAGCACAGCCACCTTCAGGGCCGTGAAGGTGCAGTGGTGATTGCCCATGGGTGGAGACCTCAGTCCCACTATTTCCAGTTGGGGGCTCATGGGCTTCTGATTTTCAAACATGTTCAGGGTGTTTACCCCCCCACATGTGGCATATACTGCCCCTGTAGGCTGTCTTGTCTGTCTTCCGACCCAACCTACCTCCCCAAATATACATACTATCCTTCCCCAACATCCCACTCTCACCTTAAAAAAAGAGCAATCTGTTCCCAAAAAGAATTTCACACCATACATAATTGTCCATTTCACATCCGCTTACAGCTGCTTAAAAGTGCCTTAATCACTCTGTATCCAACAGCACTTGCTCTGCCAGCAAAAAAATTATCAGCTTTTGCAAGTGTCAAACCCAGGACCCTGTACACCATAGCCACAGCAATATACCACTAAGCCATCCGAGCTGTAGATATGTGTGATGTTTTCTCAAACATATCAGGCAGCACACTCACTCAACAGTAGGAAAAATGTTTGTGTATGTGTGTGTGTATATATATATATATATATATATATATATATATATATATATAGATATATACATATATATATATATATATATGTGTGTGTGTGTGTGTGTGTGTGTGGGTGTGTGTATGTATATATGTAGACATACACATGTGTGTGTGTGTGTATATATATATATATATATATATATATATATATATATATATAAATATACATATGTGTGTGTGTGTGTGTGTGTAGAGTGCATTCAGACATTGGATCCACACTCTGAACCTCCTTCCTCCACAGCTGAACTGTTCTGCCTTGCTACAAAACAGAGCATCACATGTGGACAAAGCCTAACATGGGGGGTATATAGGGACAGATCACAGATATGCCTATTACAAACCTATGAAGTTTGTGCATGATACATTTCAAATTACCATGACTGTTCTGAAGGTGGTGGGGTCTGAAACTCATGTGTCTGTCATGACTTCATTACTTCCACCTTCAGCTATTTGCCAGACTAATATAGGCATTTGTAAGAACAGAACAAACACTATGATGGCTTAAATCTTGACATTCTGTGCAGATCTACACAGTTGACAGGTATGACCCACTGCTCACAGGGCCATATGCTATGTCTATAGCAGCTGTTCAGCAGGACATCATTACAGCAAGTCCTGAAGGCACATATAAATCTTTCAACATCATCTATCCCATTATTACAGACCAAGTACTACATTCAATTACATGACCTGTTTTATTATTGTGTTCTCTTCTGTGTACCAGATGGATGTCTTCCTTGTTTGTTTTGGGGGTTTTTTTTATTATTTTTGTTTTTGATTTTTTTTTATTATTTCTCTCTCTCTCTCCACTACAGGGATCAAGCTGGTTTGCATAGGTTGCAGGATTTGTATGTGCATGCTAGTTTTGCATGGAATGCAGTTTGTCTGCATAGCTCTCAACTGTGGGCCTATCCACATGTTGGCCAGAGGATTGGCTGTTATGTTTTGTTTGTTCGCCACACATCTCTTGTCCCTGACATATCAATGGCATTCTCTCCATTGATTGCTATCAGTACATGGCAACATCCATTTGTGTTTCTGACTTCATATTCCTAAGTTAGGGTATTTTGCAACCAATCCTGTAACACCAGCAACTTTCACAGTGTATAACAGCAATATTTCAAATATGGCCCTGTAATTCAGCCTCTGTCCTCCACATATATACCAGGCTTTGTCCAGATGTCATGCAGTAAGAGGTTGATAGTAATAGCCTATCATTATTTAGTGCTGACATTCCTGCTATCATTCCAGTGATGTTGTGGACTCCCACATAAATTGTGGGGTAGGGTCCATATATATGAGGGCTACAGTTGTACAAAACACGTGTGACCCTGTACAGTCCAGAGTTCAGTGTACCGAGAACACTGTTATATGCCCTTGTAAGACATTCTGTGGGGGAGGGGTATTAAATGTTTTCAACCTAGGCTGTTACAACATGTGAGAGATCTCAGTAATAAGAAATATTAAGGTATATGGCTGTACATTTTCATATGTTTCACCATGGGAACAGTGGTGGGCTAGAGCTTACTGTCTAACACACAATTCTGTTTGTCAGTGTGATAGTGACTGTGATGACTGTGCCTTGGCCCAGCAATCAAGGAGCCTCAATCCTCACCACTAACACCATGGAGGTTGTCTCATAGAAGAGAGGAAAGGATAACTAATACACACAGTAAAGTACAATTTCCCTTAAGTGCACACAGAGATCACAGTCCGTCTGGGGCTGGTTGCTCCTTTGCTCAGCAGGTCCCCAATAAGACTCCCCACTGGCACAGCTATAGGGTCCAGGTTTCAGCCTAGCTGGGCAAGATAGAACCTACAGTACCCTCTCTGTCCAACCAGTGCTTTGTGTCCCTGCCAAGTAGCTGACACAACACATACACACACACACTTTGAGATAAGTATTTATACAACTTTACAGACACTCCTGGGAAAGGCTGACACAGATTCTCCAGCTGTGCCCCTTTACCCAGACTATACGGTAGTAATTACTGCCACCACCCAGCTAATAATATCAGCTACTAAAAGACCCTTAAAAGGGTGTCCAATTATTACTGTGCAATATTATAATCCGATGGTAGTATGACTAACAGTCAATGCTTACTTTAGAGTGACCTATTACAATAACCTCTATAAATATGCAATGTACTCTAGAGCTTATCTCTACACAAACCAGCCACAAGTAGAAGGTTTTAAAAATATTTAATAATAAATAATTAAAACACAAGACAATACTACTACACCACAGAGATATCTAAGAGTTCAGAGATCACACAGAAACATAAAATAATACAGTAGGACAGGTCTGATTTCAAAGAAAAATACCTAATTAATCTTTACTAGCTTTAACTATTCCTACAAGACGTCACAGTGCTAAAACTTACATGTGAGCTTAGGCAGAGTGCTGACTTAGATATCCAAGATTAAAATGCTCTCAAGACTCTTGTCAGAAATAGTATTTAAACATTACTAACATACATGTCTCTAAGGCCCTCCCAAATTGCATAATTTTTGACCCTTAGGTTCTCCCATTATACATATTGCATCATCTTAACACCTGGTCTGAGTTCTCAGGCCATAAACTGCATTATTTAGCAATCTAACACCTGCTCAGAAACTTACAACAATACAAGGCATTTCACATATACACTCTAGCAGAAACTAGAGCAATAAAGCACATTCCACATCAAAATTCTTGTCATAAACTTTAGCCTTAAAACAATGGGCATGAAACCTTCATCCAGACGCACTGGAGCTGAATTCTAACATAAAAGAGTCACAACATGCTTCATTGGGCCAGTAGAGTTCAATGTTGTCACATATTTTGCAGTTCCACATTTCACAGTATTATTTTACACTCAAGAAACATGTCTGTATTTTACATTTATTTACAAATGCCAGAATTATATATTAAATTCTATTTGACTAGGCTTGACGCCCCTCTCTCCCCAATTGTCGCAGTGAAGTTTTAAGTTAAGCATTGTTATGTAACAGATACATTTACATTGTGACAACTAATACTTTCCCCCCTAGGGATTGAGTACAGAGTGTAATTGGCGGCTGTTGAACTACATCTGTAATTAAGTGTTGAAGACAAGTGTGTTTTTTACTGTTGTACTACTTGAAGGCATTAGCCTAGACAGCAAAGTATGTTATGTTTTCCAGATTACTGTATCATATGTTTTGTTTGAGAGTTGCATTAATCAGTTATTATGTATTTAAAACACCTAACTGCTATAAGAAATGGCATAAACAACTGAAATAGTACACAAACATTTCTATGTATGAAAATTTGTGTGTGGTGTCCTGTCCTTTGCATTGTGTGTGGGTATATGTTTCATGCAATAATTCTCATTTGTAAGAAAGAATCAGACACTGGCCATTTGAAAAGGTGGAAACTGTAGGAATAATGGCCATCTGATATGCTGTGCACCCTCTCTCTCTCTCTCTCTATATATATATATATATATATATATATATATATATATATATACTCTTTTTATATATATATGTATATATATATATATATATATATATATATATATATATAAGTATTTATATATTTATATGTGTATGTGTGTGTGTCTATACACCCACACTCACACACACACACACACATATATATATATATATATATATATATATGTATCATTGGAATGTTTAGTGCTTCCACATTGTACGTTCTCTATGGTACACTGACTGTTCTGCATGATATGTTAGAGAAATCATCCCGACATCTTACAGCTGAGATGGCTTACTGGAAACTTGTTGTGGCTATGCTGTGCAGGGTCCTGGGTTCAAGAATTGCAAGTGCTGGTTATTGTGTTGCAAGGCAGATCAGTTCAGCTGTGGAGGAAAGGATAATGGCAATAATTACAAGAGATCCCTATTTTGGGCCCCTTCACCCCCATTAACAGTGCCTTTGGTCATATGATTTGCAGTGAGAGGTTCAGAGTGTGAATCCAATGTCTGAATGCAATACACACACACACGCGTATATATATATATATATATATATATATACATATATATGTATATATATATATATATATATATATATACATTTACATATATAAATACTGTTGCATGACTGTGCTGCATGATATGTTTGAGAAAGCATTACACTTATGTGCAGCTCAAATGGCTTAGTGGTAAATCGCTGTGGCTATGGTGTGCAGGGTCCACGGATCAAGACTGGAAAGGGCTGATTATTTTGTTGCTGGGCAGAACAAGGGCTGTTGGATAAAGAGTAATTAAGGCACTTTTAAGCAGTTGTAAGTTGGTTTGCACGGCGATAAGCAATGCTAACTTCCATTTAAATAAGCTTACAAACAGCTTGAAAGTGCTTAATCTGCTTAGTGCCACGTTAATAGGCTTAACCCCACTTACTACTGCTTAAAAGTGCTTACTCCCACTTACCCCCATGCTAATTTCTTTAAAAGAAAAGAAAAAAGGGGTGATAGGAAAGTGGTGAAAAAGGGGGCAGAAAGAGCGAAAGACAGTAGGGAAAGTAGCTAGGAGATGTGCAGGACCAGTGTAGGGAAGGTCCATAGTTGTAATTTTCTTCTATAGCAACAGCTGTCTGTATATACAGAATTTTGAGGTAGATTTGGACCCTCAATCCCCTGAGAGAGGGGTGAGGACAAGAATAATGTGTTGTGAAGCCAATTAGACCAGATTACATGTGCCCAGTGGACATATGTGCAAAATGGACAGCTATGTATGAGGCGAAATTTTTTTTGGGAACAGATTGCCCTTTTTTTTTAAATTGAGAGTAGGATGTTGGGGGAAGGATAGTAGGTATATTTGGGGAGGAAGGTTAAGTAGAAAGACAGATAAGACAGCATACAGGGGCAGTATATGACACATGTGGGGGTAAACACCTTGGACAGGGAGGGGTGTTTGTAAATCGGAAGCCCATGAGCCCCCAAATGGAAACAGTGGGACTGAGATCCCCACCCATGGGCAGTCACCACTGCACCTTCACGGCCTCAAAGGTGGCTGTGCTGGGGGCTGAGGAGGAGGGGCAGGCTGACCCTCTAAATTCACCACATGGCCCTCAAGCTGATGTAGCAGATCTCCCATTTCTCAGCAGAGCTCGCTACATACCAATCCCCAGACCTAACTTTAGATGACAGGATCCTGTCCACGCCCATTACCAGGGGGTGAGCCCCATCCCTTGAGGCAGTTCCACCCAAAGGTGGTGCAGGATTAGTGGACGAGGAGGTCCCGGGGTGGGTCCCAGATGTGCTGGGGACTGGTGCCATGGCCAGATGAGGTGGGAGAGGTGGGTCAGCTGGGACTGGCCTTCCCAAACGTGCTATGGTGTTGCAGTTTTAAAACATATGTGGGTTAGTAATAGTCAACACAATCCAGGATTAGTTATAACATCATGCATAGATATTCCCATTAACCCAAAACACCAGATTTGGAACAGTTGCATAGCAAACAGAGCGCTTGCATATATGGAACCACAGTGGCCATTACAATAGCATGCAGGTTAAATTGATAGCAACAGGCCACCAATGATAATATTTCAACATGGAACATTAACAGAAACACATTTCAATATTTGTTGAACAATAGGAAATATGTCCCAACAGTAGGTTTGGTGTAAACATACCCACTGATTTGTGTGTTTAGATTATTGTTGCAGATATGGTGGGGGGGGAGAGAGATGTCAATTAACTTATATATCCTTGCAGTACTCACAACGTTAATGATCATTGCTTTAATCATTACTGTACATGCATTATTACAATACCCTATGGCCTTGGTTTGGGCAGTGGTATGTTTGTACACAGTGTATACTTCAACTGTCTTATAGCTAAATTTTACATCTCTTACCTGGTAGACCTGTGGATGGAATGTTTGTTAACACTACTTGACTGTTTCTACACATATTCCCAAATTCCGAGTTAATATTATGCACATACCTCTCAATCTCTTAATGCAAACACTCTGGAAAAGGCTTGACAACATGGGGGTACAAATAGGGACATATTTTAAAGATTGTTCTCATAAACTTGGAGAGCTGCTAGAGTGACAGGATTTGTTTTAATATACATTTTCTGAAGGTTTTGTGGTCTGAAAATCAAATGTATGTCATTATTTAGTGACTACAATTCTGAGATCATCCCACTGATTTGCCAGGGGGAAAGCGGAACAGGCAGAAAATATCAGCCAATTATCTGGACATTCTGAAAAAATCTGTACAGTTGAGAGGGATGATTATACATACAGCTTACTTCCACTCCCAGGATTCGAACCATGGCTGTGTCTGCTAAAAATACAACAATTTAAGTTTCATCAGAGTGTGCTATTTGGATATTGCTGTCTGTTTCTTCAGTGTTTTCTGTCTAAGTCTCTCTTGGTTGTACAATCTAATTTTGTACTTACTAAAGTCTTATACAGACATTCCTAGACATTTTTTATGTAGCACAGTGTGGGTAACAGTGGTTAACACAACATTACTATTCAGAGAATGCAACAGTAAATACCATACAATACCAGAATAAACACAACCAGTCCAGGATTTGGAGCTTTATTGCCAGGCAGTTACAGTTTTATTTAAATTTGACCTATATGGGACTATTACTGTCATATTGTCTGGTTTATTCAGTATAACCCATACACAGTTTTTATAGTCTATTACTTTATATTTATTTGCTATGACTACTACAAGTAAGATTGTTACTCACCAGCCTCGTGACGCAACCTTTGCAACCTACTAGTATGGGCTTTCTGATTTATAGCCCGCTCAGCTGCAGCTGTAAGGGTAATAGAGAAATATTTAGGCATACCCATCCATCATATACACAGGCTAGACATTAGTAATCAGTTATTGGAATGAGTACTTACACACTGCTGAGGCATCACCCCTCTGCCTTGCTTCTTGGACCCACTCATCCAAGATATCCCTCTTTCTCTGCTTCAAGTCAGCATAGTGGTGCCAGATCTGCTCACCAGTCCGAGGGATACAAGTGGCAAGTGAAATCATGGTCGAGACGGTCCCAGGCTTCTGCTTTATATTGGGTGCCTTGGTACTGGCCCTGCAGCAGTCTCTTATCATGATTTTGTATCAGGAGTCCTACCATGACCTTGGACTCCTGTATGCCCCAGCGCTGCTCATGGAAGTACATGCCCTCACCAACTCCTGCCAGACTGCCTACAGTGGGAAGCTGCAACCAGTTATGAGCTGTATTCCCGCCTGTGGGGTTTAAATATGGCTGATTTCCTGCCCTTTGCCATGATTGGATGGTTTTAAATATCCTAAGCTAAGCTACGGGCAAACCTGTTTAGTTAAAGTTGGCAGTGCTTAAACGGCAGGATCAGCACTACTTACCAATTGGCAAATCCACTTAGCAAGGCTACTCACTGCATAGCAGTCATATTTACACAATGCTTACATCTGGTAAGCAGAGCTGTACAATGCTTAGCATTGCTTATTTTTCATTTTATAGATTATCTGCTGTATGGCATTGATTCATCATTCATTACATATTATCAATTGGTTTCCTGTCCCTGACATCCCCCAATGTGCTTTCATTACATTTATTCATGTGTGACTACACTGTATGGAGTGATTGTGTTTATATGGGGGTTTCACAACTTTATTAAACTGACACCTCACACCTGGACCTAATACAGTACTCTGGTTAACAAATATATGTTATTTAGTAGCTAATTATAAAAATAAATATTTATGTACTGCTTTCACATGTAAAATGCAAATTGGTTATAGTGGGGATCGAACCGGGAATGGCTGCTTGCAAAGCATACGCTCTAATGACTGCACTATTGAAATACTGCTTATGCTGGATGTCTCTTGCTATTTAACTTCTTATGCTGTTTAAGCTGGACTAAGCATAGCTAAGCAACGGGCACATCCGTGCAGCTACGCTTCAACTTTATTGCATGTTAAAAAAGAATTATCTGTTGTGTTATTTTATTTGTACCCTTCAGAATATCCCTGCTAATGCTGAACCTTATATTCTATCAACTTTTTGCTTTGTGGGACGATTGTCCCTTTTGCCTTTGTCCACATTCCTTACTCTGATGGGTTGGGAGGTGTGCGCTATGTGCTTATGCTACATGTGTAATTCTAACAACATTTGTCTTGGTAGGGATGATTGTCCCTTATGGCTTTGACCAGCTTTGTTATCCTGATGGGTTGGGGTGTTACGACCATTCTTACTCCTTTTAAACTGCCAAAAGGTAAATCTGGAGTACAGGGGGTGTGTATATTGTGAAAGCTCTGCTCTCACACACACCCCCTGTGCTCATACACGGAACCGTGTGCATTTTAGAGCATGGCAGCGTACCTTCATAAATATGCATGACTCACTGCCATGCTGAACAGGAATGGTTTCTGCAGTGCAGGAATAACTTATTCCTGCACAGCTGCTTGCCGAATCCCTGGGCAAGTTAATATCTTTGAAGATGTAAGAAACTTGGCATTTTTCATGGTGTTCATCATTTCATCTTATTTTTCAAGCTTATTAGCTTACAAAAACAATTGTTTATAGTTTAAGCCAAAGGCATTAGTCTAGATATTCACACTTGTAAAAATAACAGAAAATACCTTAATTGTACATATAATATAATCAGTGCATGTTTACACCCCATTTCCATCCCAGCAGCCCAAGATGACAGCATATTAACATTACACTTGGTTTTGTTCAGCCTTTCCTCTCTCGTTACACTGTAAACCCTCTATTCTAGACAACTGAAATAAATAGGTATATACTTTAATATATTTAACACATAAAACAGTTACTAAAGAGACTCCCGCACATATAAAATACTCCTGACTACACACTACACAAAACTGATTTACTAAATTTAACATGCAGTTTATATTATGAAATATTTGACAGAACAGATAATATAAGCAAACATTGTTTCACTTACAGTTGTTTCCCTTTCAGTGTCATTCTACACATTAATAACATAAAGTGGGGTATATGCTTTACAGTACACCCAAAAGTTTCCCAAGAAAGTCTAGTCCTTCTTAGCAACTTTTTCTTGCAAAGCCATATTTCATAAATGTGACTGATGTTTTATACTCTCCCATTTCTTCACTATTTTCAGTGATATTGGTCTTCTTCCTGTTCACTTCCATCTCCCAACACCAAAGTTCAAGGTACTCCGGATTCTTTTAGTCAACTCCTCTACTTTTTTTCTGTCTCTCAAGCATTTTCTTTGGAACACTGGACATATTTTCACTGGCAAAGTCTCTCAATGAGCTTTATTGTCTTAAGAAAAAGAAGCAGTGTCCCTTCTGTTTGCTGCCTCACTTTTGTTACCTAAACTCTTATTTCCTCCTTATCATGCTCTGCATCACAAATGTCTTTGATCCTACATGAAAAATATTTGGAAGACAGCTGGATACAGCAGCTTGCATATCACACACCTCTCAAAATTCTCTGACTGCTGGGATACATTTATCTCTCTTCTGTCTGGTGTACAATTAATAAGCATTTTCAAAACCTCTCTGCGGCCTCCAATCTTTAATACTATTCCCTTCTACCACAGTTTTTCTCAACTCTTTCTGCTGTTAAGTGGGCATCTTTAACAGGATTTTACAGGTCTCGGCTGCTTTCTCATGGACAGGTTTGGAGCATGCACTTAATGTGTTCTTTCAATTAACAAGTCTTGCTTCAAAATACCATTCCAGTTGCTTATTTGTATTTTCACAAAATTAATAGTCTTTTCCTTCCAGTTTTGCTTGTACATCAGAAAATCTCAGTATTTTTTCTGAGGGCTGTGTCTTCCGATTACATCATTTTTGAAATCGTTTTCTTTCCTCGTGAAAACGTTTCCCAAATGGTATCAGAATTAAATCATCAAGGCAGTTAAAGTTGCTAGAGACTGGGGTGAATCAAACTCTCCTTGTCTTGTGTGAGTAGATCCAATCTGTGAGGAAGCTTGTGGTAAGTGCCCTTGGCCAATTCCATAAGAAAGCAGAACCAATGCTAGCTGGACCAAAAGAGAGTCACCACAATGATTTTTAAAGAGTTTTTCTGAATCTTTAGAATTACCCTAGATATCATCATAAAGGGTGGAAATGCAGAAAGGACCCCCCCCCCCAAACCATGAGATTCAGAATGCATCTGTTTTCCAGGTCTGCGTGCAAGGAGTCCTGGTGTAAAATTTGTTTATTGTTCTGTTTTGAAAGGAGACAAACAGCTCTATCTGACAGATTCTCAACAACTGGATCAATTCCTGCAGGACTTATAATTTAATTTCTATTCATGAGATTCTGTCCTGGTCCTCTTTGGCTTGTCTGCCACTACAATTTGCTTTGACAGAATGTAAGATATGGGAGTTAATGACCTGAGACGTATTTTCAATGGATGAAATGAAGACAGACATTGTTGATCTCTCTGAATATGTGTCTCAGGCAGGTATGTTGCACTGAGAGGCATTTTACCTTCACCAAAGACGATGTCACAGTACAAAAAAAAAAGATGACTGACTTCAATATTTGGTTTAGTTTATGGTGTCTTTCCAGGTGAATTCAATATCTGTCAGCAGTAGAGGGCATGGTTAACAAACCATGTTGTTTTGCAAAGGATGGTCTGCACCTATTTCTCCTAGGCTTCTGAATATAGGCTAAATCTTTATCCACTCCCTTACACCCTTTGTTAGGCAATGCCAAATGGATAAACCTACTACACAGCAAATAAAACCCAAAGAAACCTAAAGATATTACTGCTCAAAGATAGGAGCCTAAACAAGAAATTCCATACCCTACAAGCTCTCCTCACTCTGGAGAATATAGACATCTGTGCTGTTACTGAGGCATGGTTTAGATCAACAGAAAGTATTCCCACAGTGCAAGACTTCAGTGCCTTCCACATGTTTAGACCATTAGCTGCACAGGCAGGGCCAAAGGTGGAGGAGTCTCAGTCTATATTAGCAACAAGTATAATTCTAGGATGGTTAAACAGGATGATGCCCTGACATTTATCCATGTGCAAATCACCACAGAGTCCCATACCATATCCTAGCAATCTATAGGTTACCCTCTATGCCTCTAGAATCCTGCAACTCATACCTAGACCTACTGGAGACATTCACTATTAAATCAAATACCATATTCATGAGACTTTAGCAACTCCTCTTCCTCTCTGGGAAACATACACTTCTTCATACTCACAAGCACAACAATTCCTGGACTTTATTAACACAAATACCCTTGACCAGATAGTGCCCACATCGACCAGACATTCAAGCATAATGGACCTGGTACTCAGTAATATGGAAGAATGCTGTACCCACTGTTACATCCTCACTGATAGGTTGGACCACAAAGTTTCCTCCTTTGAAATAAAAATCATCTCAGTAACCTCAGCAAGCCCTATAACAATTAGGAACTATTCCAAACCAAACTACATCCAATTAAGCAACAGATTGTCAAAATTCATTGCCCCTCCCAACCCTCAGTTCACAGCAGTCTATGTGGAATTGTTCACAGAGAACCTGTAC
>NC_056739.1:1225752734-1225770234 GCF_019279795.1 Protopterus annectens
CCATAGTCAGGTCTTTAGCTTTCCAGGCTAATAGAAGTAGTAATTGATTTTGCTTTTTGGTAGACGACAGAGACTTTACATTTCTAATAACATATACAGATATCTGCTGGTTTGTGATCAATATCAAGACAAAAAATACAGAACAGCTGCTTATCCTATGATGTATTTTCTAACCATAGAAGTATTTATACAAAATATTGCAGTGCACCTCAGTGATTGCTAGCCATCAAATGTGTTAATATGAAGCTGAAAATTACTTTAAAATATTTATTTCAATTAATAAAAACTAAAAACAGTGAAATATAAATAAATAAGAAAGCTACTGATTGTTGTTGTTGTTGTTGTTGTTGTTTGTCTTTCGGCTTTTTCCCGGTCCGGTAATGATTGGCAGTAGATTTTTACGAAACGCCGAGGTGCCAGCTTGACGCCCAACCTTCAATGAAGGCACGCCCATTTACGCACGCATGTCTTTCGAATGCTACCCAATCACGGGGAGGACATGCAGACTCCACACAGAAGGCACTCCCAAGCCAAGCAGAGAATCGAACGGGAGAACCTCTTGCTGTGAGGTAACGCTACCGCCGTACCACCACGGCTAACTGATATTAAGGATGAATAAATGTGGTCTGACACTTAGAAATAAGAGAATTTGAATTCTGGCCCAAAAATGATCAACGGGAAAAACTGCAAGAAGTGCCTAGTTTATATGAAGGTGAACCTTTGGTATCAGCATGAAGACCTTCAACGTCACAGGTAATATGGGTGGCTTCTAATGACTGCTTTAGATATCTAGCCAATAATTCCCCTCTATAGGCAAGAGGCCCTTTCTAAACAAGTAATGTCTTGGAGATTGAGAGCCCTCAGAGAAGATAAAGATATATGTATTTGCCACTAGCAATCTATACGCAAGGCACTCTCCCCCATTTGTACCATATGCTCTCCTGCCTGCATTCAACAATAGACACAATACCACAATACTCCTGTTGTATATAGTGCAACATTTGTATCTGCTTCTTTTCTCTTTAAAACATCTGTAAATGAAGTTCTGTGTTAATAAAACTTTTCTGGTGCAACATACAGTGCGAATGACCAAAAGAAAATGAATATTTGTCAGTAACAATTATCCAGATTCATCTTAAGATGTACTACATAATTGACAATTTTGGGCTGACAAATAGTTACCATTGTTAAGGGATGGAAAATAGTTCCTACCTTTTATCCAGCTTGCTGTCAATGAGGTCTTGTGTCTGATTGGCAGAGGTACGAGCTGAAAATGTTAGAAAATGGGAGATATATTCTTGTGGCATATTTTTCAACAGCTTGTCAGAGATGGTGAGAGTTTTTCCTGTACCAGTAGGGCCAATGCACAGTACCTGAATCCAAAGGGAAAAACATGCAACATCTGTATTGCTGTCAAAATTTTTATTCTACATTTTTTATTTACTGTCCTAATTAGTTTACCAATGATCATATAATCTTGTCTTCAAAATTAATAATTGGGAAGTTAAAGGCTGAAATAAAAAAGCAGATTTTTTTTTTATAAAAAATAAAAAGTTATGTTCTTACCAAAAAGTTTCATCTGTGTTGTTGATCTTCATTTATCCTTGACCTTTGGGACTTGGCACCAATTCTCAGAACTGGCTTGGCCATTATAACTGCTCGCACAAGCCAAAACCACTCGAGCTAAGTCTGTACCCAGAATTCCCCTCTCCAGATGACCTCAGGCTGAGTTTGCAGCTACACAGGAACAGAAGAATAGCCATACAGACTTGAAGAGGCTATGTCCAAGGTAATGCCTGATAAAATAACCAGGAAGAGCATCCAATCCTCCAAAGAGGCTGCAGGAGAGGGAAGGAGGGTGGGGTGCCAAGTATTAATGAAGATCAACAATGCAGATATAACATTATGGTAAGAACATAACTTCTTAATCTGATGTTCTCAGTCTTCATTTATCCTTGACCTTTGGGACAGAATCCCCAGCTACATAGATGTTGGGAGGCCTTATGGAAGGATATTCCTGAAAACCATAGAGTGAAAGGATGCTCTTCCCCTGGAGAACAGATCCAATTTGTAATGAGTGATAAAGGTATATGGAGTAGCCCAGGTTGCTGATGTGCATATTTCGTTAATGGAAGCATTGGAATGGAAAATAGCAGACATTGCTATTGCCCTAGTAGAATGCGCTCTCACTGCTGCTGGCAATTGGAGATTCTTTTTATTGTAGATGAAAGTAATGCAGTCTCTTAACCACCTTGACAAGGTGACTTTTGAAACAGATTTCCCCAGAGATGGACCGGAGAAAGAAACAAATAATTGGTCTGATTTCCTAAGTTCTTTAGTTCTGCTGAGGTAGAAATGTAATTGCCTGTGAACATCTAGCAAATGCAAACAATATTCACCTTTGTTGGAAAAATTTGGGAAGAAAACAGGTAAGTCAATAGATTGATTAATATTAATTCCTGAGACAACCTTTGGGAGAAATGATGGTTTGGTTCTTAGTGAAACCCTATCCTTATGAAAAATTAAATATGGAGGTTTTGAAGATAGTGCTTGTATTTTGGAAATTCTTCTGGCTGAGGTAGTAGCTATCAGAAAAATTGCCTTCTATGAAAGAAACTTTAAGTGACAGGTAGCTGCCAGTTCAAAGGGGTAAAGGACCAAACACTGCAGAACCATAGTCAGATCCCAGGGAGCTAGAGAGTCCTTATAATGTGATTTCAACTGCAAGGTTCCTTTCATAAACACTTTACACTATCTAGGGGAAATTAGAGGATGACCTTCAAAGCCATTGTGGAAATTGGAAATAGCAGCTAGTTGGACATTAATAGTAGAAGAAGAGGCTCAATGTTCAAAATGGGTAGCTAAAAATTCTAATACCTTTTCAACTGGTGAAGTGAAAGGTTTAAGATCGTTATTGTGCACAAAAATAGAAAATCTTTTCCACTTGCTGTGGTAAAGTTTCCTGGTGGAATGTTAATGAGAAGCCAATACATTTTTTTTGAACTGGGGATGATACATTTTTCTGCCTGGTGATTAAAGGAATTTTTAGGAACCAAGCTGTAAGCTTGAGGTTCTAAAGATTAGGGTGCACCAGTCCCTGTGGGTGGGACAGAAGATCCAGAACTGGGTCCAGAGTCCATGGACAGTGAATTAGATGAGGCCACAGAAAGAGGAACCAGCCTTGACGAGGCCAAAAGGGGGCAATGAGTATTACTTTACTCTTCAACCTGATGGCTTTCTTTAAGAAGAAAGGAATCAGTGGAAAGGGGGGAAGGCACAGAGTAGTCCCAAGGACCAATCGTGAAGGACAGCATCTCTCGGGGACGCCCCCAGAGGGGGGGATTAGGGCAGAGTAGCTGCTGCACTAGTTGTTCAGGGGTGATACAAATAGGTCTCAGCAAGGCTGGACCCAGTGACGGAAGACCTCCTTTGCCACTCTGTGATTGAGAGACCACTCGTGAGGCAGGAGGAATCATCTGCTCAGTTTGTCATTACCACTTTCAAGCTCTCTTGAATATGTGTTGCTATCAGAAAGTGGTTGGCAGCCATCACCCATTGCCACATGCTAAGAGCTTCTTGAAACAGGAGGTAAGACTTGATTCCACCCTGTTTGTTGATGTACCAAACTAGTGACATGTCTGACTTGAACTGCAATCATTGTTAGAGGGAGGACAGCTTGGAAGGCTTGCAATGCTAATAGCACTGCCCTCAGTTCCAGAACACTGATATGCAGATTGGCCTCCATCAGGGACAGAGTGCCTTGGACTGTTCTGCCCATATAATGCGACTCCACCCCATCTGGGAGGCATCCATGGTCACTATAGCCTTGGGCTGAGGGAGAATGAAGGAACAGACCTACGAGAATTTCCTCAGATTCCATCCACCACACTAAGTCCTTCTTGCAACAACTGGTGATTAAGATGGGATGCATCACTGGAGAGGTGAGGATGGACCATTGGAATGCCAAAAGCCACTTTAGTATTCTTATGTGAAATCTTGCTAGTGGAACTAAGGTGATGGCTGCTGCCATAGACCCTAGAGCTTGAAGGACTAAAAGACAGAATGGCTTGCACTTGGAATCTTATCTTCTGTAGCCTGTGTACAGGAAGGGAAGATATACAAATAGTGGTATTTAGATGGGCTCCTATGACCTCTAAATCTTGAGTTGAGCTTAGCTGGGATTTTGAATGATTTACTGTAATGTCCAGATGAGCAAATAGGCATAGAATGAAATCTGTTGCTTGAAGGAGTAAATTCCTGGTGGTAGCAGTGATGAGCCAGTCGTCTAGATAAGGTAACATCTGGAATCTGTGCAGTCTCAAACAAGCTGCCACTGCTGTCAAACACTAGGTGAATACCCCGGGGGCTTAGGTGAGGCCAAAGGGCAGCACTCTGAATTGAAAATGACTGGCTCCTAGCCAAAAGCAGAGGAACCTTCTGGAGTGTTTGTCCATTTTTATGTGATAATACATGTCCTAAAGATCTACACAGCACTTCCAATCATCTTCCTTGAAGAAGGATAGGATAGACTGAACTGTGACCATCTGGAATTTTGCCTGCTAGACAAACTTGTTCAGAAGGCTGAGATCTAAAATTGGTCTCAAGTTCCCTGTCTTTTTTGGCACCAAAAAGAACCTAGAGTAAAATCTGGATCCTATCTGGTCTGGTGGGACTTCTTGGGAGACTCTATTTTCTAGCAGCTTTTGAATTTCCAGAGCTGCTTGATCACTCTGATGGGGTGGAACATCGAGGAGTCTTCTTCTTGATCTTGGAATGAGAATGAAGGGAATGTAATAACCTCTGGCAATGATCCTTTGCATCAAAGTATCTGAAGTTATTTGCCACCAGGCTCTCAAGTACAAGGAGAACCTTCCCCTGACTGCTTCCAGAGTTAAGCAATCAGGCCCCCTTTCAGGATCGCTGGTAGGGTTTTCCAAAGAAAGAATCTCTGGAACCCTGATTTTGCGGGCCACCTCTGCAGCGATATCGGCATCTTCCATTAGAGTCCCCCCCTCTGCCCTGAGGGGAGCCACTGCCACGCGTACCCTGAAAAGTCCCTTGGGATTTTTTTGAACCACATCTTCCTGCTCGGCTGGTTCCTAGAGTAGGACTGTCAGGGAGTGGAAAAACATATGCCCACTGCAGACAGGGTCTTTCCATCTTTCTCACACCTAGCTAATGTTTCTCTGACTTCAGGGCCAAACAGGGAAGCCCCATCAAAGGGTGCATTGATGTAAGAAGACTTAAATGGCTCCGCAAACTCACATAAGTGCATCCAGGCATGTCGCCTTATGGGAATGCCGGAACCCGCTTCCTTAGTCATCCCTTTAACTGCATATGCAATGAACCTCATGGATGAGTTGGAAACAGATTCCAGGGTAGCCAGTTAAAAGGCCACTTTATCTTGAACCTCCTCAGACACAGTTCCCACAAGACTATCTGACAAATCCTTGATCAAATCCCTCTAGAGCCTAGTAAAGTGCGCCATAAAATTCAAGGACCTTAGCGCAATGGTCAATGAAACATACGCTTGCTTTCTGCATCTGTCCATTGCCCTGTGCTCTTGATTAGGGGGATGAACAGTGTAACTGTCATCTGCAAGTTCCTTCATGGTGGCCACCGCAACCACCACTGTTAACCCCTCTGGTTCTGAAAGAATTTTATTCAGTCTCCTAGGAATTGGCTCTACCAAGTCAGGGGCTTTTCAAGCTTGCTGCACAATCAATTTAATCAAATAGTCAGCAGGAGGGGTCACCCAAGAAGTAGATGGGCAAGCACCAAAGGGTTGTAGGTACAACTCCTCAGAAGTACAGTCTTTGGGCTTCAAGTTACCCCTCTGTCTCAGAATATCTAGAACAACTCCAAAGGAGATGCCTTCTCTGAGAGGAACCCTCCTCATCATTGAAGTCTATGTCTTCTGTGACAGATTGTTCTGGGGTATCTAAGTGTTTCCTCTTACATGTTGGTTTCCAGGGTGTTTCCTCAGTGAGGATCTCTGTGGAGGACTCAGAAGAAGAGGGGCCCTGTGCAGGGGTATCCTGTAGCTTTGGTGCTTGCTGCACATGCATGGAGATTGGTGGCAGCTCTGGGAAAGAGGAATTATCAGAATAATATTCCAGTAGGGGAGGGGCCAATTGAGAACCTGCAGAGGCCAATGCCCACTCCATAACTTGGGAGGCAGATCCCCCTGAAGAGAGATGGGAGCCTGGAACTGAGAAGGACAAACTCAGAACCGTGATTCCATCCTGTTCAGAGCAGCCCATACCTAAAGCAGGAGTCGAGGAAGAGCCCGTGCAGCCGAGGCTCCCAGAGTCAAGGACTGCTCTGAATAAAAGACTGGAGCTGATCTGAGCCCCTCGGATCTAGCAGCGGAGCTACAGCCCCAGGAGGCCATAGGTTCCCATGGAACTGAGGAACTCAAGACAGACTCAGGAACTGAAGGACTAAAGGCTGTCACCATCAGAGCATCTGGAACTGGAGGTATCGTAATCGTAATCTCTAAACCCTCAGAGGAAGTTAAAGGAGGAAAGCTTGGTGGAGTCCTGGGATAGTAAGACCCAACTCCAGAAGAGAGTGGGGCCAGGGAAGATATGGAAAGACCCCTGGCCACCAGCAGCTGATCCACCAACCTCACAACATCAAGTTCAGTCAGACATCTGTAGGAACGGACAGAGAAGCCTGAGGGAGATTCCAGTCTTTCTAGAAATGGACTAGGGAGCTGTCCCACAAATCAGTCAACTGAAGGGGAATATCTCATCCTGGGAAAAATGATGGAACTCGATTGTGGTACCATGAGGGTATTGGTTCCAAATTTCAGATAGTGCCCCAGGGGGAGCCAGTACTGAAGGGGAAACTTAAGTTATCAGTACCGAGGTGGCTTGCACTGGGACCTGCGGTGCAGATATAGTTACCACAGATGGTGCTGAAGAAGTTGGTTTCATAGAATTCTTAGTTTTAAGCTTCAGTTCTGCAGGAGGTATGGGAGCTGAAGATTTGTGTTTCTTCTCTGCTGGAGCTGAAGAGGGCACCAACACCAAATGACTCCTCTTCTGACCAAGTTCTGACTTAGAAGAAGAGGGGGAGGAAGGTGAGGATATGTCAGACATGGACAGAGCCTCCTGAAAAGAAGACTTAATCAGGCCTTTTAGGATCAACTTATTTTTCCATTCTAAGAGGACCTGGTGACTGAATGCTTGACAAATTGTGCAACCTTGCTGTAAATGCACCAGGCCCAAAGTGTACACACAAGAAGAATGCCCATCAGAGTTGGGCATCTTCCTACCACAATCTTGGTATTGGTTAAATCCCATAGTTCCCTTAGATTTGTCTGCTAAGTTAATAATGGAAAGCAATTATCAACTGACAGCACTCACATGCACTAAGAAGAAGCGCACACAAAGGAAGGCAATGGCTACCAACAATGGTAGGCCAGAACTACCAAAAGGGTCTATATTGGAACATCGAATGACGAAAATATTGAAGCATACAATCGAACACAGAACATTGAATGCACATAAGCCTGAAAGCGCAGAATTCCGAAAACAGAAGTCACAAACAAAAACATTTGGCCATCCGCTCACCTAACCGTAACACACCAAACACCATGCCTCTTAAACTGTCAAAACACATCCCAGCCACCTAATATAACTACCCAACAAACCTAAAAATTGAGTACTCTACTCCACTCAACAAAAAGTAAATATGAAAAACAAAACCAGCATACTACCACACAACAATAACCAAACTACATACACACTATCAAAAAACAACAAAATATTTACATTATTAACTACTAAAACACACAATCTACAACCTATTGACTACTAAAACAATGTGCCCCCCACATCCCCCCTACTTAAATATACCAACTCCGAGATTGCACCACAGCGGAGGTAATACATTCACATGTATCACTCTGATGTTATGTGTCTTGCTTACCCTGCTATTGCACAATGATTCGTAGCAGACGTTCTTCATATTTCCCAGTGACGTCAGGGTGTTGAACTTTGCATGGGCCAACTGCGGCAGTCTGGGGTTTCCGTTTTCGAAATTTTGAGCATTCGGCATTGTTCCCGTTCGAGGTTTAGTGTTTGATGTTGTGCGATTTGACATTCTATGTGTTCGATGTTCTAATATACACCCCTACTAAAAATGTAGGGAAAAGGGAAAGTACTACCAATGATAGTAGAAAAAAGGTTACCACAAGGTAGAAACAGCATACTCACTTGCAGAAATGAAAGTGAGATAGGAAAAGTATTAATAAAAGGGGGAAAAAACTACCAAAGATAGTAGGGGAGAACACAAAAGTGTAAAGGGAGAGGGAAAATGAAAAACAAGCACGGTAAAGTGGGTAGAACAATATTTAACTAAATATATATATATATATATATATAAATATATATATATATATATATATATATATATATATATACACATATATATATATATATATATATATATATATATATATATATATATATATATATATATATATGGGATCCGTACGGATCACCGAACGGCAACATAACCGAAACAGATTTGGCCGGGCATACTTGCGCAAAAGTGCTTTTCACCAAAAGGCACTTTCACGTAAGCATGTGTGTTGCGGAGATCGCACTACAGTGGGGATAAGGGAAATTCCCTTTTCCCCACTGTAGTGCGACCTCGGAGTGAGAATATTTAAGTAGGGGGGTGTGGGGGGTGCAGGGGGGCTTGCCCCCCCTGCAAAAACTTAAAAGTAATGTTTTATTTTTTTTGTTTTTAAACACGCTTTAACGAAAGCGCTTTTTCGGTGAAAGCGCTTTCATTAAAGTGTGTTCGGTGATTATGGATTCGGACTATTGAACTTTCGTTCAATAGTCCTAGATCCATATATATATATAGAGAGAGAGAGAGAGAGAGGGAGGGAGAGAGAGAGATAGAGGAATAGGAACATTTTGAAAGAAAACTATGAACAATTTCACATAGCTGACAAGAGAATGTGGCTTGAATGGCTAACGAGACCTGGGGTAATCTGGAGAGGGGTATTCTGGATAGAGACTTAGCTTGAGAGTTTTTGGCTTGCGTGAGCTGTTAAAAACCGAGTCCGAAGAATCAAAGATAAATGAAGATTGACAACATCAGATCAGATATTTAGTATAGTTTCTTCATGTTAACAGCAGAATTTCTTCACTTGTCTACATAATAAAAATTTTTAAATGTAGTCATAAACATGGGTACATAATAATTAAGCATGGTTTCAGCTCATAACCACAATTCATTATACTTTGTCCATTCCCAATATTGATAATATTTAAGTAAAGGGGAGCAAGGACAAAACTCCCCCAGCCACATTGGGAGGCATGTGCTCCTGCAAAAATACTTTCTTTTTATTATTTTTTTCCTGGAGAGCAATTTTAATATGTTGTGTTATGGTGAATAGGAACTATAATTGAATGTCATGAATCCCAAGAAAAACAAATTGCATCCAAATTCCCAACATTTTATTAATATTACAAACTAGGTTATCTGTCTCTTCAAAAACTGAAAGCTGTGTGAGTATTAACTATGATTAGTTCACTGGTCTGGCCTTTTCCTAAGTTTACAGAGTTGCAGTTTCACAGTGTGGCCATTAACAGCATCATCATGTGCTCTACTCTATAATCTTTTGGTAGTAATAAAAAGACAGCTAGAGCTAATATATATACCAAGAAATGTTCTATGGATAGCGTACAATGCCAGGATCAAATTATATTTAATCAAACTAAAGTAAATATAATGGGAAAAATGTCCTAAATCTCTATAGCACTCCAGAGTAAAGGCTGTATGCATTCTAACTACACAGTCACACCCATAGTTTGTAAAAGGTACATAAAAGCTAAGTAACTAACCCTGAATAAAGACAACCAGAGAAATGATCTGACCAGTACCAAGGCAACAAGGGAGGGAGCCTGTCTTCCAGCAAGTATCCTATTAGCCAAACATCTTCTGTTTTGGCATATATACTTACTCACCTATGTTATGTTCAATATAGGGGTCACTGCTGCAGGAGATTCATAAAATGAACTGGAGAGTACTCAACAATATATCAGCAGCTCCCAGCATTTAGTGTAAACAAGTCCTACATGGCAGTAAAGCAAATTCTGTTCTTCCTTTACACAAAGCTGCTAGTTGTCAATCTTTAGAATATATGGGTATGGATGTCCAGGAAGCATCTCCTCAAATACCTTGGGCAGATGCAGTCTAAAAGAAGGCTATAGTGGTAGCTGCTGATCAGGTGTAGTCAGCCTCACACCTTCTCAGTTCTGTACTATTTTTTATCCAATATTATACCATGACCCTTCCAAAACGTGCACGCTGATTGGCCAGCGTGCACATTGTAAATCGAGTTATACTAATGGAAAAAGGTCAGGTCGCCCGGACTTTTTTCCATTAGTATAACTCTACTTTTAAAACACTGTCGCGCTATGTTAAATGGGTTTAACATAGCGAGACAGCTTTAAAATAAGCAACGGAGATCTCCGTTGCTTATTTTAAAGCTGTCTCGCTATGCTAAACCCATTTAACATAGCGAGACAGGTTTTAAAAAAAAGCAACGGAGAAAGCAATATCTCCGTTGCTTTTTTTACTGTTTTGCTATGTTAAATGGGTTTGACATAGCGAGACAGTTTTAAAATAAGCAACGGACATATCCGTTGCTTATTTTAAAACTGTCTCGCTATGTTAAACCCATTTAACATAGCTTAAAACAGTAAAAAGCAACGGAGATCTTGCTTTCTCCGTTGCTTTTGCTCAACTCTGATGTACTGCGCAGGCACGCAGTACATCAGAACTGCCGCGGATGCCAGACATCTGCGGAAGGGCAGTAAACAGGCATTATACTATGCCATTATTTAAGAAAAGTAATAGTTTCTTTTCTTAAATAATGTCATGGTATAATAGCAATAACCCACTTCTGGGTGTGGGTAATGCTGTATTTACCCACGGTTGGCTTTGTTTGGTCCCTCGGGCGAAACCACGCCAACCATGGGTAAATCCAGCATTACCCACACCCAGGCATGGGTTATTGCTATATTAATTGAGCCAACAAACTACTTGAAAATGCTTTGTCTGGTAATAAGTCAACTGCTTCTTTTTAATAAATGACAAACTGCTTGATGAAGTCATTTGCCTGCTGAGGTTGCTCTGTAATTCTAATACCTAAACCCTCTAGTTTCTAATACAAATTTAAGAGTAAAGACAAAGAAAGCTGTTGTTTACTAATTGATGATGCAAAAAATGTAATATGCAGTTGAAAGTGAGTAATCTGGCAGTGGAATGTGACATAAGTTAGTGCTTGGCAGCCTGCCTGCAATTGTTAACTACAGATCTGAGAAAGCTGTTGTGATTAAATGTTTCAGACATGAATAATAGTCATAGGCCACTGAAATGAATTACAGAACTCAGCAGGTCTGTTTACTCCATACTTAAAATGCTTGGAAGTGGATAGAGTAGATAATGCAATGTTTTTACATGACCAGCAAATGACCATGAAACCTGCTAAACATCAAACACTTAAGATATGGCAAAAGGTAACAGAGATGGAAAAACAGATTCAGCAGGTAGTATAACAACTGACTGTAATGGAAGACAAGAAAAAGAGACAAAATTTCAGACTATACGGAATTATGGAAAATGAAGATGTATCACACTTGATGGACTACTAAAAACCAAACTGAAGGATTGGAAATATTTTGCAAAAGATATGCAGAATGTTGTTTTGGGAAGTATACACCAACATCAGAGCCAGATGTTAGGTATGAAAAACCTAAACCGATATTGATTGAATTCTGAGATTTTACAATAAAGAGCAAGCATTTCAGTAATTATTGCAACCTGGTAGAAGGTACCCAGTGCATGCCTACGATGAAATTTCCATGGCAACTCTTAAATACTGCTTGTGATTTGTATAAATAATAAAAGACTGCAAACTAATAAGGCTTATTTATAAATTGATATTCTCCACTATATTAAAAGTCTTTTGGGCTTCTGGTGTGTTGATATTTGAAAATCCAGGTGAAGTGACAGTAAAGATAAAGGACCTGCCACCAACACCAGTAAATCTACAAGACAAGCAAAAGCATGCAGTGACAGCTAAAACAGCGCACATATTGCTACAGAAATACAGGATGAGTGGTAACAGAATGCAGATTTGGTGCAAAAAAGTTGGCTGCTTATGTAAGCAATCTGTAGAACAAGGTGGCTTGAAAGACAAGATGCTATGAGGGGGAACAGGATGACAAACAGTAGGCTTCAATCCCCTGCACCACCTTCCTCGTGTGCTAACACTGCCCAAAACCCCAATGCTACATATTACTTTACAGAAAACCTTTTCTTAACAGTACAACTACACAACATATTCAGACGCAGTTTCAATACAGTAGCACACATGCACACCACTATAAATATCCCCTTATTAAGCCTTCACTTTAACCTTCACCAGCGAAAATTTGCGCATGCATGTGCACACACACAAAACACGCAAACACTCTCACTCCAGTGCTGAAACATTCAATATATCCCAAAGTTTTGTCAATTAACACACATAGTCACTTACCTTAAGTCAAAGCACATTCCCTAAGACATGGAGCAGTTAACATTTCTTTCCATAAAACTTCTTTATTGCCATTGTCATCAATATTTACAATATTTACAAAATTTACCATCTATGTCCAATCCCTATGCACAGTACACAGAATCTGCAGTAGTGGCTAACCAGTTTTTTTCTTTTGTCTTTAACTTAACTCATTTTTTATTGTTCTGTCTGTTGCGGCCCAGTTCATAGTGCTTTTAACTTGCATCTACTCTTTAGAGTTCACATGGTTCTATACTACATGCTTCTGTCTAGAAGTCGGGGTTGTAAAGTAACGTCCAATTTTTAAATTAACTATTTTCTAATTTGCAAGACACATAATTATTTATAGTTAAATAACTACTTACACCATCATTACTGCTACTCCTTAGCTAACTTTATACCATCATTGTCTATGACTCCTGTGTGCAAATTAACCATGACATCCAGCAAGTTTATTTTTTATTTGGGCTCTTTTACTACAAGTGATTTCTCTTCCCATGTTTTACATACTACTTTCTTTCCTTTTCAAATTTTGTAGTCTCCCTACTTCTCCATTTTCTATTTATAGCTTTTCTGGCCAACAATAATATTATCCATACCAGTTCTACGATCTTCCCATCTTGACTTTCCGTTTGTCCCACACCTTATATTATTCTCTGTTAACATAAAGACTGTGCCCCTTATTACTTTTACCATATTCTCCAGGTCACTTTTAAACTATTCTACACTTCAGAAACTGCAGAGACTATGTTTCCAATTCCCTTGGATTTCACTGTCACATCTCCAGCAATGGCCCACGATTCCTGGCATAATCTTACCAAGCCTTGCCTGGGTGTAAAAGTATCTGTGCAGACACTTTCATGCAAAGATTTGGAACGTTCTCAACCTTACCGCTTTCAAAGGAAGCAAACAATAATTCTCCCACCAAATATAGGTGAGATTCAAGTGTTTCATCCTTCTGCAGTCGGATCTAATAACCATCACCTACTTCCTTCTATCAGCCTGAAGTCTATTATCTCTCTTTCCCTCACTTGCTTGCCCCCCCCTCTCTTTATATCTATCTATCTATCTATACATATATATGGGTCTTCTTTTATTTGTCAAAATTACGTTTCTTCGACAAATAAAAGTACAACCTCATTTCCACGAAAGTGCACTGTCACGAATCACAGTTCACCGAACCGTTATTAAAATTAAATTTAACACTATCACTGCAATTTTGCAGGGGGGCAAGCCCCCCTGCACCCTCCACACCCTCGCTACTTTATATATACTAACTCCAAGATCGCACTACAATGGGGAAACAGGTATATTCCCTTATCCCCCTGTAGCATGCTGTTATAGTTTTAAATTTAATTTTATTAATGGTTCAGTGAACCATGATTCGTGAAAGTGCACTTTCACGGAAGTGAGGTCGTACTTTTGTTTGTCAAAGAAACGTAATTTCGACGAATACAAGTAGACCCATATATATACAATAGATATAAAAAGTTTACACATCCCTGTTAAAATGCCATGTTTTTGTGATATAGAAAAATGAGACCACAATAAATCATTTCAAAACTTTTCCCACCTTTAATGTGACCTATAACCTGTACAATTCAATTGAAAAATAAACAAAACTGTTAAGGGAAAAAATATAAAAAATAAAAACTGTACAGTACGCTGGTTGCATAAGTGTGCACACCCTTAAACTAATACTTTGTTGTGAGTGCACACCCTTAAACTAATACTTTGTTGAAGCACCTTTTGATTTAATTAAAGCATTCAGTTTTCTTGAGTACACACCTGCAATCAATTAAAGAGACTCTGATTAACCCCAAATAAAGTTCAGCAGTCATAGTAGGATTTTCCTGACATTTACTCAGCTGTCTGCTACAGCAAAAGCCATGGTTCGCAGAAAGCTTACAAAGCATCAAAGGGATCTCATTGTTGAAAGGTATCAAGTCAGGAGAAGGGTACAAAAAATTTTCCCCAGGACTGGATATACCATAGGACACAGTGAAGACAGTCATCAAAAAGAGGAGAAAATATGGGACAACAGTGAAGTTGCAAAGAACTGCACGTCCCTCTAAAACTGATGAAAAGACAAGACAAAAACTGGTCAGGGAGGCTGCCAAGAGACCTACAGCAACACTGAAGGAGCTGCAGGGATTTCTGGCAAGTACTCGTTGTGTACTACATGTGACAACAATCTCCTGTATGCTCCATATGTCTGGACTATGGAGTAGGGTTGCAAGACGGAAGCCTTTTCTTACACAGAAAAACATCCAGGCCCAGCTAAAATTTGCAAAACAATACATCAAGTCTCCCAAAAGCATGTGGGAAAATGTGTAATGGTCTGATGAAACCAAGGTTGAACTTTTTGGCCACAATTTGAAAAGGTACGTTTGGCACAAAAACAGCACTTTGCATCACCAAAAGAATGCCATCCCCATGGGTGAAGCATGGTGCTGGCAGTATCATGCTTTGGGATAGCTTTTCTTCAGCTGGAACTAGGGCTTTAGTCAAGGTGGAGGAAATTATGAACAGTTCCAAATACCAGTCACTTTTGGCCCAAAACCTTCAGGCATCTGCTAGAAAACTGAAGATGAAGAGGAATTTCACCTTTCAGCACAACAATGACCCCAATCATACATCCAAATCAACAAAAGAATGGCTTCACCAGAAGAAAATTAAAGTTTTGGAATGGCCCAGCCAGAGCCCAGACCTAAATCCAATAGAAAATCTGTGGGGTGACCTGAAGAGGGTTGTGCACAAGAGATGCCCTCAAAATCTGACAGATTTGGAGTGCTTTTGCAAGGAATAGTGGGCAAATATTGCCAAGTCAAGATGTGCCATGCTGATAGACTCCTACCCAAGAAAACTGAATGTTGTAATTAAATCAAAAGGTGCTTCAACAAAGTATTACTTTAAGGGTGTGCACACACAACAAAGTATTAGTTTAAGGGTGTGCACACTTATGCAACCAGGGTATTGTTATTTTTTACCCTAACAGATTTGTTTGTTTTTCTATTGAATTGCACAGGTTATAGGTCACATTAAAGGTAGGAAAAGTTTTGAAAGATTTTTTGTGGTCTCATTTTTTTTATATTGCAAAAACCTGGCATTTTAACAGGGGTGTGTAAACCTTTTATATCCACTGTATTTATAATGGATTCCTCAGTTTTCATCGATGTGCAGAAATACTGACACTAACGTCATCGATCTCACATCATCAAAAAAGAAAAACATTGATCTTAAAATGATCAAAATAAAACATTCAATCAGTATGTTTGTGGGGCCATCACCACTGCCACATCCCCTGCTACTTACATATACCAATTTGGAGAGATCATACTTCAGTGGGGAAAAGGCACATTTCCTTATTCCCCTATACTGCTATCGCACCATTAGAAGGCTGGCAATGTTCGGTAACCCAATTTTTTATCAGCTGTAATGGCTTTCTCACAGGTATATAAATGGTACATTTTTTGAATGAAAGTAGCCACTTTATATACATATTCACAATCAAGCTCTTTGTTGTGTTAGCACAGACCCTCAAGAAAATAGATGTGACCAATTCCCCTGCCACATTTCTGTACAGATCAAACCTTTAAAATCTTTCCATAGTGCCAAAAAAAGTGCCAAAAAATGTAGAAAATACATTGGTTGTATTTGGAACTTCTCTGTGATCTCTAACTAGTTCAAAATGATATCTGCCATCAATACATGCTCCCAATAAGTTATCTGAGTCTTCATCTTCCTATGTCTCCATGCTGCTGTCTTATCACTCTTATCTTCTAGTGTTTCTCATTGTTAAAATTCCGTCTCCAACTCTTTAAATTCACCACTTGAAAAAGGTTACATATGTCTTTACCCATTATCACCAAAGCAGCTGGCTCTAGCTTCTATACCTGCTCCCCAAATTGTTTCACACCAATCTTTTTGATTAATCTAGGGGGATTTTATCTGAAGCTTTTGCTTCAATCATAATGCTTACTGAGGTCTTTTACATGTAGCCATTATTTACAGTGGTTTAGCCTTACAATAATTTTCTATTGTAGGTACTCTCAGCCCCTCTTGAGCCTTTGGCAGAGCAACCCCACTTCACCCTTGGTCTTTGACTCATCCATAAAAAGTGTATCACCCAGTTGTTAATTCTCTGTATACTTTGCCTGTCTGGAGCAGACCAAAATGCATGTCTTCAATATAACATGTGCAGGGCTATGTGCCAATTCAAAATCTGTATCTTCTGATGTAGATCTAAATACAGTGTTGCCTATTTCTGTAATTTGCTTTGTATTCATTCCATGACTTTCAAGAATTTCCCATAGGCTCTGCATAAGTTTCCTTTAACCAAATGCCCACATATTTTAATTGCTTTTATCCCACATCGAGGGATACTCTGCTTTCAATCCTTCCCTCTCCACTATATTCACTCTCAATGGTATTATCTTCTCTGCACTAACTTTACAGCCTGAGAGATTTACAAACTCCTGTAATACATTAATCAGCATTCCTACAACCTCCCTGGATTGAGATAACATTACAATCACACCATCTTCTGCATGTTACTTTCAGTTCCATATTCTCCCATTGATAGCCCTTGGCCCTGACTTCCTTATTACCTTTGCTAATGGTTCCAGATAACTTGCAAATAGTGTGTGTGGCGCGGGGGGGGGGGGCTTGGGGCACTGAGCAACTACCCAGATAATTCATCAGACACTTTCACCTGTGCCTTTGATTCCCAGTAAATTCTCCTAGAAGATCTTTAAATATTGTTGGGAAGCACATACTGACCAAAGCATAGAATAGATACCCCTCCATTTTTGTGTCTACTAAAATTATGGACACCCCTTTCTTTTCCTTAATCACATCCTGTATAAACATTAACACTCTATTAATATTATTGAATGTTCTTATTTG
>NC_056739.1:1226075234-1226192734 GCF_019279795.1 Protopterus annectens
TGGCTGGAATAGGATTTCCCTGTTACATAAAGGGCTCTTCTTTATAAAAAGTAGAAATTAGCTTATGGTGGAACATACCTCTCAGATGTACTGTTTTTGATTGTATATTTGGAAATGTTATTCCTGCTTCTCCCACTTTTACAATTTTCCAGCTTGACAACTAAAGATGTAATTTAATAGACCTTTTACTATTTGTTTTTGTTTCTTGTTTATTCTATGTCACCACTTCAAGCAATTCAGTCTGAGGCTGTCAAGATCAGAATGTGCTGACAGCTGAGAAAGCACAAGCAAGATTTAAATGTTTGTGCCTTCATTTTGTTTAGCAAATGACTGTGTAAACCTGGTAAAACAAAAACGATTTTCAAAAGCTCACAATGACACACACACACTGCATGTACCATCCAAAGCCATCAGCTTGTGGCAGCTCAGAAGAATGCTTGTTCTGTTAAATATCAGCTGCTCAAGATGAGTTTGTAAAGAGCACTATAAGTACTCTCTCAAGAGGTCTAGATAGAATAATTGCTTGGATTTCAGAGACGTGAAAAGCATTTTATCTAAAGTCAATGAAACAGAATGAAATACCTCAGTGCCACCAGAACTAAATTATTATATGTTTTCCTCTTCAAAGTATGATGAACATATAGGATTTTGCAGGAAGGATAAATAACTTACAATTACAGCCACTTGTGTTATGAGGTATGAGTGAGTGCAATGCCTGTGCCTATGTGTGGCAACCTTGCACATAAAAGTTCCAGCCATGGATGAGTCTAAATGGAATATGTTAAGAATGGAGCTCAATAATTGTGGTTATATGCACAAATACTCTGCTAGACTAATCTGTTTTGATTTACAGTGAAAGAGAAGCTCTTGCACATCCAAATTCAATTATACTTTATTTAGAATTCTGTTTATCAACAGCAGACCTGACCCTGTATTATAAATTACAGTTTAAGAGCTGCACAAGCTTGTGTTCATACATTCATAAATGATATATTGAAGAACAGCTATGTAGATCCTGCTTAGTTCTGGCTGACTGTCTGATCTAATGGTTCTCTGAAGTTAATATATTCATGATTTAATAATGTGGACTGGAATATAAAAAAAGGGTGGTGGAATGACAGTCATGAGAATGAACCTCCCCCCCATGGTATAATGTAATGTTTCCATTGAAAATTCATGAAATGCCCTTTACCTGCCTAAAACTTTATGTCTCTGGTACTAAATCTTATAAGATGATAGCGTATATTGTCCATTTTATTTTATTGGAAACTTAAAAATGTTATCTGGTTTGCTTTCAAAAAAACTTTTGCAAACAGAATTAAACATCATGTACCATAAAACATTTACATGTTTTTTTCAAACAGTGATGCCATTAAATACATCTATATGATCAACATTATTAATTAGAATGCCTTAAAATCAATTATAGAAAGTCACAGATACAACAAATTTGTGTCATGTGTGTAACATCATGATGCCTTATTACTGTCAGTTATTTAACATAGGCAAATATATTCCATAATTTAAACTCATTTTCCAAAAATATTGTGCTGCCATTTGTTTAATAAATTTATTTAGAAAAGATTGATACTTGTAATTTCATCTGAAATACTTTATTCTAACAAAATAGTAGCTATGACAGTGACTGTGATTCAGTGGAAAATGGTTTTACCTTGTCCCAGGACATGAACTAATGTCCATTCTCAAATAAGAAAGATGACTAAATTCTGTAGAGGTTTTCTGATGGTGTAGGAGATATTTCAAATGGTAATATTTGAGAAATAATAGAAACCAATTCAAAACTCCAGTGGCTTAGGGGGCTTATGCTACATGCCATGCAGGCTTTTTGAAAAATATGTTTAACTTGAATTTATCTTAGGGATGTCTAGTCCCTTGGATGTCAGCATTTCTATATATACAACAGTGTGATTAGAGAAATTTATAAGCCTACCTAGTTCTGATAGTTATAGATAGTTCCTTACTGATTCTGCATAATAGAAGTGTACCCATCAAGATATATACCCTAAGTAGCCTGCAGTTCAGAAGGACTATTTGTTCAGTGCAAGGCACATAGGGAGTGGCAGTGTAGACAGTCCAGAAATGCTTACAGAATATGGATTATTTGTAGCAGTGAGTAACCCTATGACTTGAGAAGTATCTTACCCCCTACAGAACAAGCACACATGTTCCATTTCCTTTTAATACTGTTTTTATTCCATCACCTTCACTGCTAAATATTGATATTATTTTCTGCTCTTTTCCAATATCCTTTGTTGTTATTGGTACTCCAGGGGAAATTGATAAACATTCTACCTTATTTGGTCATTGTAGTACAGTTGTAAATCTTTTTTTTTTCTTAAAAGTCTTTCCCTCCTTTTGCAATCAGCTGACATCTTACCCAGCAAGTGTCTGCTGTCGAATGACCTCCAAGAATCTCTGCCTCTACCTATTTTTCCCCTACTCAGATTAAACCTGTGGTTGGGGAAGATCCAGGAAAAAAAAACAATTATGTAATATATTCAGAGCATCTGCGTGAAGTGGGTCGATGGTTTTCTTTGCGTGTTTTCTGATCTTGTTGATTATATACGCTCAGGATGACAGGTTTTCTGAAGGATGCAGTTCCCAAATTATGAGACAAAATGTAAGTCTGTTGGGATTTGTTACACAGCAGGGATAGAGTGGTGGAGTGTTTTCAATAAGTTAAATATTGAATATCTGCAGTTGAAAAAGCACTGGCCCAGAAGGAGAAGGATGATGAATTTGAGGCTGTTGCAGGATTTTAGTGTTTTGAACATAATGATGTGGATGCCTTAAAGAAAGAAAAACAATTGTTTGATAGAAATAAACAGGAGATGAAAGATATTTCAATAAGACACTAAGTATTGGTAAACTATATACACAAAGATGATGTCAGATACATCTAATAAATCCTTAATAAAGCTGATTTTGCAAAACTGTTGTGAGATTGCCTTTTGCTACAGTTAGCATATCCAGCAGAAATGCAATAAAGGAAACAGTGTCTATGCTTCTTATGAACATATTCCTACAGGGTGAACTATAAAGTACAGCTGTGTAAACTGCATCTACCCATAACAGTAGATGTTCAAATTCTGTGCTGCTGCAGTAGTCTTTAAGTTATATGGGTTGTGTTTTGCCCAGGGGACAACAACCAGCCAGCTTCAAAATCTCTAGCTGAGCTCCCTCCCACATAGCTTCATAGGTGGGTACTAGGCTATTGGCCCTAGGGCCTATATAAGCCTAGCCAAAAAGGTACCCTGGCTTTCCCCACCCAAGAAATTTATTTTCCTGTCCCCTGTCGGGCAGAGCCACAGAAGGGATCCCCGGGGTGAATTTCATATCTCCCATCCAATCATCAGGATTTTTCTTGAAGAATGCTAATGAGGAGCCTTGTTTGATATAGTTAAGTAGTTTGTTCCAGAGTATGGGAAGTCTCTGAGACAGGAATCTGTCCCTCCAGCATGTTCTGTTTATTGTGGTGACAAGGTTTAGGTCCATAGAGTGTGTAGCTTGGAGGGATTTGGATTTTTTTAAGTGGAGCATGTCCAACAGCTCTGGGTTTGACATAGCTTTGTATGTTAGGCAGAGGTCGCCTCTGAGTAGGCGATATGTGACTGAGTAAAGCTGGAGTTTTTTGAGACGGTCTGCATAGGGCATCTGTTTGAGGCTAGTAATCCTCTTTGTGAAGTATTTCTGTGGCCATTCCGGTTGTTGTAGATGTCTTGTGAGGTACATACCAAAAGGGGCGTTGTACTCTATAATGTGTCTAATGAGTGATGAGTAGAGAGGAATAATGACCTCTTTTTTCCTGGATGAGAAACCTTTTGTGATGAAGTGTGCCATGTAGAAGGATTTCCTGACTACTGTGGCGATGCGATTATCAAAGGAGAGACTACTGTCCACCTCTGCCCCAAGGTCTATTATCACACTTTCGGTGTTAAGTAGACTACTGCCTATGTTATAGTTCATGGGTAAGAGTTTTTACCAAAAGAGATGACAATGCACTTTTTGGCACTGAGCTTGAGGCCATGGCTTTGACACCAGTCATCTGTCTCAGTGAGGCCCTTTTGTAGGATGTCCACATCATTAAGAGTTTTGATTATGGCTCCTAGTTTGCAGTCATCTGTGAACTTTGTTAGCCAGAGACCTTCTTTGTTAGACTGTACTTCAGAGAAGTAGATACCAAACAGGAGAGGACCCAGGACTAAATCTTGTGGTACCTCACTTGTCACTGGTCTGAAGTCGGATTTGGAATCTGCTACTTTCACACTATGGGTTCTGTCAGTGAGCCAATTGGCAACCCATTTTGTGACATAGGGATTTATATCTAGGTTTAGTGAGTTTATCTATAATTCCAGAGTGGAGGATGGTGTTGAAAGCCTTGGTATGACCTAGATAGGCTGTGTGAACCACCTTACCCTCATCTACGGCTTTGGTGACCGCTTCAAAGAAGTCTATCAGGTTGAGGAGACATGATCTGCCTTTTACAAACCCTAACTGGGTGGAGTCCAGAGTTTGGAGATTACCAGTGTCATTGTTTATAAGTTCCATGATGATACGTTCCATAGCCCTGCAGACCAGACTTGTCAGGCTAACGGGGCAGTAGTTCCCGGGGTCCATGGTGGCTCCCCCTTTGTGGAGTGGGATAACCGTCACTGTGCACCATTCGTGGGCACAAAGCCTGAGGTGAGGCTATGATTGAACATGGTGCTTAGACAGGGTGCCAGTTCATTCTGTAGTTCATGTAGAATGCAGCCTGGGATGTTGCCAGGTCCCATGGATGCTGTGTTCTTGGCTTTGGAGAGTGTGTTTTTTACCTGTGCAGCTGTGATTACAGGAATGTTGCATTCTTACGGTATAAAGGTGGGCCCTTTAGAGGGTGAGAGGGGGGTAAGATTAGCACTGACCCTATCTGCCAGGATGTTGGCAATATCAGTTGGTTCTGTATATTTAGTGCCATTGTAGTGTAACTCAGAAAAGATCTGAGTGTTGCCATTGAGATTCTTGACATAGCTATAGAATACTTTGCGGTTGTCTTTAGAATCAGTTTTGATTTTGTTTTCTTTACTTTGACTGCCATTTGGACAGCCCTTTGGTTCATAGGTTCATAGGGTGGTACTAGGCTATCAGCCCTAGGGTCTATACAAGCATAGCCATAACAATTCCCTGGCTATTTCTTCCCACACTATTTACTTCCCTGGACCCCTGTCTAGCAGGGCAACTGACGTGATCCCCGGGGTAAATTTCCTTTTTCCCATCCAATCGTCAAGGTTCCTTTTGAAGAGGGCCAAAGAGGCACTCTGCTTGACATGTATGGACAATCTATTCCAGAGTCTGGGGAGTCTCTGGGTCAGGAACCTATCCCTCCAGCATGTTTTGTTTATTGTGATGAGAAGGTTTAGATCCCTGGAGCATGTGGCTCTGAGGGATTGGGGTTTCTTTAAGTGTAGCATGTCCAACAGCTCTGGGTTTGACATGGCCTTGTATGCTAAGCAGAGATCGCCTCTGAGTAGACGATATGTGACAGAATATCGCTGGAGTTTTTTAAGGCGGTCAGTGTTGGGCATCTGCTTTAGGCATGTGATTCTTTTAGTGAGGTATTTCTGCAGCCTTTCCAGTTGTTGCAGATGTCTTGAGAGGTACATACCAAACGGGGCATTGTATTCTATAATGGCTCTAATGAGGGATGAATACATTGGGACAATGACCTCCTTTTTTTTGGATGAAAAGCCCTTACTGATGAGGTGTGCCACATAGAAGGATTTCCTGACTGTTGTGGCGATGTGGTTTTCAAAGGTGAGACCACAGTCCACCTGTGTCCCTAAGTCTCTTATCACATTTTAGGTGTTTAGTGTACTGCCACCTATATGGTAATTCATGGGTACATGCTTTTTCCCAAAGGGGATAACTATACATTTCTTGGCATTGAGCTTGAGCCCATGGCTCTGGCACCAAGCATCTGTTTCTGTAAGGCCCTTTTGTAGAGTATCCACATCATTTGGGGATTCAATAATGGCTCCCAGTTTGCAGTCATCTGCGAACTTTGTTAGCCAGAGTCCCTTAGTGTTGGCTTGTACTTCAGAGAAGTAGATGCCAAACAAGAGCGGTCCCAGGACTGAACCCTGAGGTACTCCACTCGTCACTTGTCTGGAGCTGGATTTGGAGTTGGCTACTTTTACAGTGTTGGTTCTATCAGTAAGCCAGTTAGCAACCCATTGGGTGACGTAGGGATTAATGCCCAGCTTAGTAAGTTTATCTATGATTCCAGAGTGGGGGATGGTGTCAAAGGCCTTGGCAAGGTCTATATAGGCTGTGTGGACCACCTTACCCTTGTCCATGGCTCTGGAGACTGATTCGAAGAAGTCAGTCAGGTTCAGGAGACAAGATCAGCCCTTCACGAACCCAAACTGGGTGGGGTCCAGTGTTTGAAGGTTGCCAATGTCTTTGTTTATAAGTTCCATGATAATACGCTCCATGGCCTTGCAGATAATGCTTGTCAGACTGATGGGATGGTAGTTTCCGGGATCCAAGGTGGATCCCCCCTTGTGGAGTGAGATAACTGTAGCTCTGCACCATTCAGTGGGCATGAAACCTGAGGTGAGGCTATGATTAAACATGACACTTAGGTGAGGTGCCAGTTCATATTGTAGTTCATGTAGTACACAGCCCGAGATGTCATCTGGTCCCACGGATGCTGTATTCTTAGCTTTGGAGAGTGTGTTTTTTACCTGTGTGGCTGTTATTACCGGAATTTGGCAATCTTCCGGTATTGAGATGGGCCATTTAGGGGGTGAGAGGGGGGGTGAAGTTAGCACTAAATCGATCTGCCAGGATATTGGCAATATCCTTGGGATCAGTATATTTAATGCCATTCTGTTTTAGCTCAGAGCAGATCTGAGCATTGCCATTGGATTCTTGACATAGTTATAGAATGCCTTGTGGTTGTCTTTGGAATCTTTGGCAATTTTATTTTTGTAACTAGTTTTGGAGGATTTTATGAGGGATCTCAGTTTCTTACTGAGGCTGGTAAGGGAGTTTTTTGCATCCTGGGAATTTTCCTCTTTTCTGCAACAGTTTCTTCCTTTTGTTGTAAAGTTTGTTTATGGCAGAGGACCACCAGATCAGCTTCCTTTTTTGGATGAGAGCATCTTGGTTCTATTTGGGATGGCACGATTCATGCATGAGTGGATCTGCTCATACAGTGCCTTAGCATAGGATTCAGCAGTTGAACTTTCAGTTCCCATCTGCATGGGTGTCATGAAGTTTGTCACTTCTGACTTGAGTAGCATGAAGTTGGCTTTGGAGAAGTTTTTTATGGAGGTTTCCTTACTGTGGGGGTGGGGGTGGGATGTGGATGTTAAGGGTGATTAGCTTATGGTCAGACCTGACTAACGAGGAGGTGACCCTAGGTGTGGAGCATCGATTTCCCATGTTGGTAATGACCAGGTCTAGGATATTGGAGCACCTGGTGGGACTATGGATTACGTGATCCAGGGCACTGGAATTTATGAATTCCAAGAACCACTGGGTAAAGGTGTTGGCACATGAGTAGTTTTCCCAGTTAATGGTAGGGTAGTTAAAATCACCCAGTATTAGGGTGTTTGGTTCTATCTTAATATTTTCCAGTATGTTTAGAAAGGTGTAGTGAGAATATTGGGGTATGTTGCGGGATTTGTAGCAGACTACAATTTGGACTGCAGTTTTACCTAGTGTTAGTTGCACCTGGAGAATTTCAGACGCATTGTGTTGGGCAACTAGCCTGGTGGTGTGAATATCCTTGGTGAATATTGACACTCCTCCACCTTTAGTGTTTCGGTCCTGGTTTGGTGGCCGTAAAGTGTGGTAAGAGTTGTAGCCTGGTATTGCAGGGGTGCTCTCTGGAGCCTTGAACCAGGTCTCAGTTACTGCACAGATATCGATGTTCTCCATTTTTAGGAGTGCCTCGAGAGAGTGCATTTTGAGGTTTAGACTTCTAGCACTGAGTAGCATTACCTTCAGAGTTTGCATGCTTGTACATGTTACAGTGGTGGTTTTGTCCTTTGAACTTTGCCTAAAAAAGGCACTATAGGGGTGACAAGAGCCTTAGCCAATAACCTGAATCCCAGGGGCAACAGGTGCAGACCATCTCTGTCAAAGCATTGTAGTCTGTCGATCATGTCGTCCCAGGCAGACAGATACTGGATCCCCTCTGAATGACACCAAAAGCTTAGCCAATTGTTGAAGTCAATCATTTTGTCCTTATATTGTGGTATCATTCTGGGTGAAGGCAGGATGCTACTCAGGGCTAGGGTCATACCTGCCTGGGCAACATGATCAAAATCAACAGTTATTGTGAAGATTTCTTTAGGGCTTTCTTGCCGGTAAGAAGAGAAAGAGTGCACTCAAGCTGAAAATCAAAAGGATATAATACTATGCAAAAAGTTTATATCACAATCAGTAACTATATACACAAGAAGGAGGGTGGAAGGTAGTTGCAGCTACTGCAGCAACAAGGAATATGACCATCTACTGTTATGGGTAAGTGCAGCTTACACAACTGTACCATGTGAATAATTCTCACCGTTGCAGTAAACTTTAGGCTATACAAGAGCTTTAGGCTCTTGTTTGACATCTACTTTTCTGAAGTAAAAGCCAATACCAAAGGGCTGTAGCTGACTAAGTTTGCAGATGACTGCAAGCTTGAAGCAGTCATTGAATCTCCAAATGACATAGCCATCCTGCAGGAAGGTTTGTACCAAATAAATAACCAGTGCCAAAATTATGGACTGAATTTAAATACCAAAAAAGGGATTACCATATCCTTTGGGAAGCCATCTACCTCGGGGAACAACCACATTGACAATATAACCCTAACAGTTGACCCAGTTGTTCAGGATTTTGAAACATATGTGGAAAATGAAACACCAACCAAAAAAGATACTGGAGTTCCAAACTCCACGTACCAAGAAAATAATCAAACTGAAAGCGGAAAAATGAAGGCAACAACCTTCCAAGTTTATTGTAGTTAAAAATAAATGCACAGCAAATCCACGCCAATAACATGTAAATGAACGCTTTTCACCATGCGCGTTTTCGTCTCAAATAGACTTCATCAGATACACTCGTATATTTGCAGTTAGCCTTTTATATAAATTTAAAAACAAGGAACCAATCATATTCATATAAACTATATAAGCCTTCAAATCACATTACAGTTTCAATTAATTTTGTTCTCCTTTATAATTTCATCAGTATTCATTTTAAATATTTAAAAATAAAATAAATATCATCAAATAAATACATATATAAATAAATACCTTCCTATAAGTTAATGAATAATTATTTAAAATTGTATTATATAAAAATTCATAAAAATTCAGTAAAATGGAAATAAATATATGTATGTAAACTTGGTGTTTTGTGTATGGTGTTTAAGTGTTTTGTGCAGACAATAGTGCCATCTCCTGACCAAATAAGTTATTGCACTCTTTTATTCATGTTTTTTCAGCCCTTATTTTCAAAAGGGGTTGAATAGGTATATATTCATTTAGACCTGTTTTTTTATTTGCCTCCAAGGCCACTTTCCACCAAAGTTCCCTATAGGCTATTATTTCTTCCCAGGGACCCCCTGTATTGTCATTTATTACTTGGTCCAGAACAAAAAATTGAAATTTAGATCCTGTGCAACCCTTAGTATGCCTATAAATCGCATTTGTTTCCTTTTCTTTCCTAACATCATACGTGTGTTCATATATTCTTTTTTTAAGTGTCCTTTCCGTCTTTCCTACGTAAAATGATGGACATTCCACACATGTAGCCAAATACACAAGCCCCCTTGATTCACAATTATAATAGGCCTTACTAACCAACCATTTATTCCTACCTTCCAAATATATTTTTTCTTTGTTTGAGACGTACTCACATTGTCTACACTTACCACATTTAAAAGTTCCAACTTTTATTCTAGCTCCTATTTCTTTTTTCCTATTAGTATCAGTATTGTTTTCTAAAAACCCTTTTATACTGGTAGTATTTTTAAATATAACTTTAGGCATATATGTGGGTAAACCTTCCAAATCCGTAAGGTTTTTGAATCTCTCCCACTCCCTCTGAAAAATTGTCTTTATATTCTTATTAAGTAGATTATATTCTAAAATCAGGGATTGTTGGAAATTTTCTTGTTCTCTTTCTTCTGTCACTTTCGTTTCTTGACTCAACCCAAAAATAGGTTTAAATCTAGCACTTCTACCTTTTTCCACTTCTTTTCTCAAGTCTTCAATAAATTTCTTTGGGTAAGCTCTCTCCAGGAACATTTTTTGTAACAAGTCACACTCTATAACAAATTTATCATCATTACTGGTCATTCTTGACCCCCTTACAAACTGTCCTTTCACTAGGTTCTTTTTGCAATATAATGGGTGGGCACTTTTATATAAAAGGGTTTTTAGAAAACAATACTGATACTAATAGGAAAAAAGAAATAGGAGCTAGAATAAAAGTTGGAACTTTTAAATGTGGTAAGTGTAGACAATGTGAGTACGTCTCAAACAAAGAAAAAATATATTTGGAAGGTAGGAATAAATGGTTGGTTAGTAAGGCCTATTATAATTGTGAATCAAGGGGGCTTGTGTATTTGGCTACATGTGTGGAATGTCCATCATTTTACGTAGGAAAGACGGAAAGGACACTGAAGAAAAGAATATATGAACACATGTATGATGTTAGGAAAGAAAAGGAAACAAATGCGATTTATAGGCATACTAAGGGTTGCACAGGATCTAAATTTCAATTTTTTGTTTTGGACCAAGTAATAAATGACAATAGAGGGAGTCCCTGGGAAGAAATAATAGCCTATAGGGAACTTTGGTGGCAAGTGGCCTTGGAGGCAAATAAAAAAACAGGTTTAAATGACTATATATCTATTCAACCCCTTTTGAAAATAAGGGCTGAAAAAACATGAATAAAAGAGTGCAATAACTTATTTGGTCAGGAGATGGAACTATTGTCTGCACAAAACACTTATAAACACCATACACAAAACACCAAGTTTACATACATATATTTATTTCAATTTTACTGAATTTTAATGAATTTTTATATAATAAAATTTAAAATAATTATTCATTAACTTATAGGAAGGTATTTATTTATATATGTATTTATTTGATGATATTTATTTTATTTTTAAATATTTAAAATGAATACTGATGAAATTATAAAGGAGAACAAAATTAATTGAAACTGTAATGTGATTTGAAGGCTTATATAGTTTATATGAATATGATTGGTTCCTTGTTTTTAAATTTATATAAAAGGCTAACTGCAAATATATGAGTGTATCTGATGAAGTCTATTTGAGACGAAAACGCGCATGGTGAAAAGCGTTCATTCACATGTTATTGGCGTGGATTTGCTGTGCATTTATTTTTAACTACAATAAACTTGGAAGGTTGTTGCCTTCATTTTTCCGCTTTCAGTTCGAATATGTGGAAAATGGCCTATCTTTTGACCAACATGTGTCCAATCTTCATGGCAGTCAAAGTAAAGATGTTGGAAGGAGCTCAGCTAGAGCTTTTGAAGCTGGCTGGTTGTTATCACCTGGGCAGAGCACAACTAATTAACAAAGGGATTATGTATAGAACTAGGGATGTCATTGTCTTCCATTACTCAGTCCTCATTAGGCCACTGAGGTAAGGCTAATCTCTAACCAAATGGGACACGTTAATTGAGCACAAAACAGGAAACTGGCTAGGCTTAAAATGACCCACAAGGTCAGCTGGTCTAGTACTTACCTATGAACCTATATGGCTTAATTACCAAAGCCCATCCAACCTGAGAGAAGAAGGAATATGAATCTAGGGGCCTCTGGAGAATGGTCCTAGCAAAGCTTGCCCTGGACCAAGAAAAGGATCCAGCTTGCAGTGCTTTATAAAAGTATGTCCAAAGGATCTTATAACTGCCTCTAGAATGCTTCTAGACTTCAATCCTGTCCAATATACCATCAAAAAAGCCAAAGCTCTAGAGAATGTGCACTTATAATGCCTGGAACTGATTTACCACAACTGGGCATAACAAAAGGCAATCCTTCTATATTGCACAACTTAATAACAAAGGGATTATGCATAGATCTAGGGATGTCATTGTACTCCTTTACTCAGTCCTCATTAGGCCTCTTATTGAATATAATCTCCCCTTTGGCATGTATCTGTCCAGACAAATGCAACAACTGGAATGCCTACAAAGACACCTTACTAAAAGGATTCAAGGCCTAAATAACATTCCCTACATGGATCAACTCAAAGTCCTGTCAATATACTCCATATCCTACAGACTGCTAATCTGGCACACACAGCAACCTCCAACCCAATACTGATGGATTTACTGCACATCAGCAAATTTAATGGCATCAAAAATACTCCATCTGGGGATCTAAAACATCTTGTGCAACATCAGCAGAATGGTTTGGAGGGACATGTATATCTTGCAGAGGTACCACTGCTCTGGAACAGACTCCCTATCCATATTAAGCAAAGTTCATTCATGTTCATATTCAAGCACAACTTGGATCTATGGATGGGAAACAGAAAATATACTCCAAGACCGATATGTACTACTAATAGACAGATAAGCTTGTAAATGCTTTATCGCATGCATGGGTCCCCTCATTTTTTTAGGTTATGATCTCAATTATTCTCATTCACGGTAATACATAATTATTGACCATGAGATGGGTAAGACCAATCTCTAACTTAATGGGATAGGTTAATTGAGCACAAAAAGGAAAACTGGCTAGCCTTAAAATGACCCATAAGGGCAGCTGGCCTAGTTCTTACCTATGAACCTATATGGCTAGTTTACCAAAGCCCAGAAGAGGAGGAGAAAGAATATGAGTCCAGGAGTCCAGCAGCCCCTGGAGAGTGTTTAGGTTTGACTGCAAATACAATACCAGATTTTAAAAGCCAGTACTGCATTACAGAGGGATTGGCATAGGCTGATCATGCCCCCCAACACTTTGTGCCTGGGGACAGTTGCCCCTTTTGCCCCACCCTAGCTAGTCTACTGTTTGAGACTAATTAGTAACAATGGGATTCTGACAGGAACAACATTTGGAAGGCAATAAGGCAGATAATTCCCTCAACCTGTCTACACAAAACAGAATACATTTTCACGTGTGCCTGATAGTTAAAAATTCTGCATTTTAAAGAGGAAAAAGAAAATGTTCTTACAATATATATGCCATACCTTTCCTTCTTTACTCACAGCATAAGGATTGGTTAATCCTAGTAGTCTATTCTCAGCTGGCAAAAATATTGCAATAGACATTGGATCCGATTTTAAGTGAGTGAAGAAATATTTGTTAGTCTGAGGAATGTTATAAAGTCTAGCTGCCTTTTTCCCGAACTGAAGGCTGAGAATGCGAATCGTTAAAGACAGCATTAAATACATCCTCTAAGGTAGTAAAATAGGAGGTACAGCAGTGAAATGATGTATATCTACTTGTAACATATCATAATATCGCCTTGGTTCAGGGGGGAAAGTACAATTGAGTACATCCTACTTACTTGTAACAGTGTATGTTTGAATTTCACACTGCCTCAGCGGTATATGGGTTCTGTTCCTGCACAAAGCCACACTAGCAGCTTTCCAGAGCTCAGAATTTCCACCTCTCACTCCCTATGATATGGGATTGGCTAAGCCCCTCCCATCAGGGGAAACTGAACCCTTGTCGCAGGATGTCAGTTGTTCAGACAAGCAGGAAAAAACAAGGAGGACCAGAAGCAAGAATTGCCTGACATCAATCAATTTGCAGCCAGAAAAGCACAAACACAAGTAACCAAAGCCAATCAACAACATAAAAAGGTTGGATACAATCAGACTGTTTATAAAATAAGGGGTAATGCAGAGTGGGTGCTGCCAGTGAAGCAGGTATCTGCTTTTACAGGTAATTAGGATGTATGCAACTGCACTATGTTCATCATTCACACTGCCTCAGTGGCATATGGGTAGATTCTCAAAGCTTGTCAATAATGGCAAACCTAAAAGTGTGACTTGTATTGTTCTGTTGGATGTGTCTATATAAAGCATTGTTAGTGTTTTTTGTAGAGTCTGTTCTTCAAAAACCTGTTTTCCTGACATAATATGCTGGGCAGGTGGAGTACCTGGCCAAGTACACCACACTTTTAGTACTGCAATTCCCTGTCGGGAAAATAACGTTACTTCTACTAAGGTTTTCCAAATAGTTAATGTTTTCTTCATAAATGTACGTACACCGGTTGTAAGCCCCACATTTGCAGGTTCCTTTAAAATCCTTGATTTTCCTATCAGAACTGTAATTTTCTAACTGGAATTTAATATTATTGCCTGTCTTGTATACAAAAGTAAGATTATGTCTTAGGTAGTTATATGTGTCCACATCACCCCTTAAATATTCCAATTCTTACATATCACATCCTTTATAATAGATAAAAAGGACTATATTTTAAAACCATAGCTCTAGTAAAATTAACTTTATTTTTATTCTGCACTTCCTGGATAAGTGCTTCTCCTAGTAATGGCTCATAAAATACTCCCGTTGCGATAATACATACTCAATAGTTTCATTAACTAAATAAAGGGGATAACCTCTTTCTAGGAACATGTTACCTACCAATCTAAGTTCTTCCACCATATCAGCATAGTTGGAAGTCATTCTGGCTGCCCTTACACATTGCCCTTTTAAAATACTTTTTTTCTGCAAGAAAGGATGGCAGCTACTGAATTCCAAATAAGAACTGCTGAACGTGGGTTTGCAATACATATTGGATTTAAAACCATGGGGTGTGTGTGAAATATAAGTATCTAAAAAGGGCAGCCCAAGGTTATCATATGTGTAGGTAAATTTAAAATAGGGGCAAATGTTATTCAAATAAGAGACAAATTTTTCCATTTCATCCATATCACCCTTCCACAAAATAAAAACGTCGTCCAGGAATTTTTTCAGTTATATATTTATTTACATATACAAAAAAGTAAGGTTTTTAGCCAGTTGATGTAGTACTTTTATCATTGTTGCATCATTTCCTGGTTTATAACCAAAATAATTCCATCCATGCTTGACCACGTATACACCAAACAAATCCAAAGAAAACCAAGTCAGTCCAAAAGGAAACCACAAAGCAGCGTTTTAATAAATCCAAGTAAAACAGAGAATGGTTAAGCACTTTCGCAAACAGAACTATCTAAGGTATTTCGTCTGTCAAATTAACCATTCACTGTTTTACTTGGATTTATTAAAACGCTGCTTTGTGGTTTCCTTTTGGACTGACTTGGCTTTCTTTGGATTTCCTGGTTTGTGTGTTCAGTTCCTGTGACTATAAAAAGGCAATATATCATTGTTTTAATGAATCTGATGAAGTCCAATTAATCTGGATGAAAGCGCTCATTAGTTTGTGTGTTTTTTGAATAAAGAAGAAATTCTACTACTTTTACTGGGAGTCTTTATGGTCTACATCCATTGCCTGGATTGCCTTGTTTCTTTGTGTAGTTCAAAAGATTTACTGACGAATGGGACTTTACTCATGTCACAAGTGGCCCAGAGTACCCACAGTCAAATGGTTTGGCAGAACGTGCAGTTCAGACTGCAAAACAGTTACTAGAAAAGTCAAAATGAGGTAATAGTGATGTTTTCCTGAATCTCTTGAATCTCAGAAATATTCCTCATGATAAACATTTTGGTTCAACTGCTCAGAGACTTCTGTCGAGACAAGCCAGAACCACATTACCAATCAGTAGTCAATTGTTGGTTCTGTGTGTCAAGAACAACAGATCAATGAAAACCAATCTGTTGAAGAAGTGTCTATCCCAGAAGTCCTACTACGATAAGACCAGCAAACTGCTCAATCCAGTATGAGAATGAGAAGTGGTAAGGATGCAATTGTCCAGAGGTTATGATCGGATTGGTGTTGTGAAGAATACTGGTCCAGAGCCGAGATCGTACATTGAGGAATCAGAAGGAGCAACTTTTAAGCAGAATCGGAAGCATTTACTACTGGTATCTGAGCCTATACCACATACACTCGTTATCTGAGACAGAGTTTCCAGTGTTCCAATTCCAGTGGAAGTTCCATAGGGCATTCCCACTCCTGTGATAAATCCAGAAATTCCTGACACGAGTTGTGCACAGTAGACTGTCCCTGTTGCTAAATTTAGCACCAACTGTTATGTTACTAGATATGGTCGAATCTCTAAACCCTGCAGCAGATATGAAGCAACTTGGACATTAACATTGTGTTTTGTTTCCAATGTACATAGTAATGATTACCTAACTCAAACATTGTTTTGTATAAAAGGGCAATCTTTTTAAGAGGGGGGATTTAGATCAATGAGAGTGTATATACCTTTAAGAATCTATCCGAGTGCTTGCACTAGAGTATAAATACTGAACAAGTGTGAGCTTGACTGACATTTTGTAGTTAGCTGTTGAGATGTAAGCTCTGTCTGTTAGTTAGTTTGCTCATATTTAATGATGCTGCTATCCATCCTGATGTGTTTGTATATATTAAAGCATCAGAACAAAACCCCAGGCTTTCTCATTATTTGTATTAGAGATGAAGGAGCGACAACTTCTTTAATAAACTTTTTGACCAGCAAAAGTAATGAAAGAAGGGGGATCTATGGGCAGATAAACTGAGATGGCCACAAGATGCACCTTGATAGATGCATATGATAAGCCATCATTGCCTGGGCCAAAAGAGGTTCACTACAATGATCTTTGGTAATTCCTTCTGAAAATTCAGAAGTACCTTGGGTATCAGTGGAAAGGGTAGAAATGTATAAAGGAACATTCCTGTCGAAGGGAATGAGAATGTGTTTGTCCTCCAAGCACGGCTGCAAGATATCTCAAAGAGAATTTTTCTAGCTATCTGTTTTGAAAGGAGGCAAACAGAACTATCTAAGGTATTCTCTACATCCGGACCAATTCCTGGAAGACTTCTGTCTGATTTCCACTCCCTGGGAGTCTGTCCAGGATCTGCTTAGTCTGTCTGCCACTATATTTTGCACTACTGGATGTATGAGGCCTGAAGTGTCAGAGGCTGCTGAAAGTCAAGCTCTCAGGCTGTCACTGCCAACTGGCAAAGAGGGTATGACCTTGTACCTCCTTTTTTGTTTAGGTACCACATGACTGTGGTGTTGTTTGTGTCCAATGAAGGGGACCTGGAAACCATAAGTGGTGCAGAACTTTTAAGGTCTAAATCCCTGATAGCATTTCTTTAACATTTATATGTTTTGTAGTGTCCGAAGGACTCATTCACCTAGCACTTGAATTCCTATGGCACTGCTCTCCATGCAAAACCTAATGAGTCCATCTGAACTAACTGAACTGAGATCTGGAGAGAGAAAGGTAGGTCTGGAAAGAGATACATCTGTTCCCTTCACCACTGTAATTCTCATTTAACAAATTCTAGCACTGCCACTTGGAACTCAAAGAGATGCATGTGCTAGATGCAGTAATTTTAGGTACCACTGAATCATTACCAAGTGGAGTCTGGACTGTGATAACATGAAGCTCATTGATGCCGTGACCCTAGAATTTTGAGAAACTCTCTTGCAGAGGCAAGTTCTTGAAGAGAGAAATCCCTGGATAAGTTCTAAAAAGTCAGGACTTTCTCTTCTGGTAGAAAGGGCAATCCCTTTTCTGTGTCTATCATACACCCCAGGAAGACAATTTTTGTGAGGGTGTGATACAGGACTTTTGCAAGTTCAGCTTGAAGTTGAGTACCAAATAAAGATTCTAGAGTAAAATACTTTTCATTTTAGTTGTGCAGAAGCTGGTTCTATAACCCTTGTTTGCAATTTGTAAAGGTTTACCAGATTGAATTTGGGAATATGAAACATTCTAGTACTCCATGCATCAGTTTACTTCTACCATCCCATTGTTTGAGAATCTGGGTGGCAGCAGGACTAAACACAAATTTGGAACTTAAAGGAGAATTCAAAATCTCATTTTTCAGATCCTCAGCAAACTTCTGGTTATGTAACCAAGCACATCTTTTCAATATAAGAGAACAGTCTGCCTTTCTAGAGATTGCATCTGCACCTTCCATGACAGTCCTCAAAGCATGTTTCAAAACTTGAGATATATTAGAAACAATATCATTCAAATAACACTCCTATTCTGCAGGCAAAGATACAGTAAAGTCATCTAAACTGTAAGCACATTGCAAAATAAATTTCCATATAAAGCCTTGATAATTTAAATTATAAGATTGAGCCAATTCTTTTCACTGAGATTATAGCTACTTGCTAATTTTATCTGGGGGTGTAGGTTTATAAGAAGCCAGGATCCTCTTGTTAGAGGTGGCAGCTGGAGAAACCACAGCTGGGTTAGCTGACAAAGGAGCAAAGAAAAATGCAAGATCAAAGTACACCTTGTATTTCCTCATAGCCTTTTTAGGAACAGGTTCACTAACCAAAGGGGTTTTGCATGCATTTTTATAGACATCTTCTAAGGCCAGTAGCAGAGGAGGAGCAGCCAAAACATTTGAAATCTCATCCTCAATAAAATCATAAACTCTGCCATTCTCTGGCATAACTCCAGATTGCTTCCAGTCAAATACATCTCTAAACCTAGCTAGCATCTGTGGAAAGATGAACACCTGCATGGGTTTTTCAACCTGATCACCTTTCCGAAGAATACAATTGTATGGACTCAGAAGTGTTCACTACTGTCTGCATCAAAGTTCTCATAAAAATCTGCAGCCATAGACTGATCTCTTGAAAAGGTATCCCCATAATCATTCTAAATAAGAACAGTCTCCAAGATTATCTGACTGTTAAACACTCAACTAAGGAAATCACACCAGCCCTCTACACAGTAATAACCTGATTGTCTGCAGTGTAGTAAAGTTTGTTTCTTTTTACTGTGAACTACACTAGGGGACAGATTATTATCTTTGGTAAGGGGTCCCTTACCCCGGAATTCTCCTGCACCTAAAGGGTTTGGTTCTCCTGTATTTAAACCAGTTACTGGAATAGTCCCGGAGGATGTGCTTGGCCCAATAACACCAGAAGGTGATGGGAAAAAGCTAAGTGGTCTATAGGTTGGCTTAAGGCAACAACATATTAGAAAACCATAGGCTGAGATGTGCTTTTGCTGATTTATTTTTCTTTCTCATGTGCAACTGGATTTGATGGGGGGCAGCAGCATACCTCTCAACTCTACAGATTTTTCCAGAATGTCCAGATTTTTACTTCACATTTTTTTACCTGTTTTTCATAAAATTGTGGTTTTCTGACAAATTATTAGCAAATCATTGAATACTGAAGTCAGAAAACATTGACAGACATTTAAGATTCAGAGTTAATTTCCTTCAAAAAGTTAATGCTAATCCGAAACTTATTCTATCAACTTTCTAAGTTTGTAAGAGCAATCTTTGAAAATTGTCCCTATTTTTGGGCCTTTGTCCCCCCATTATTTTTGGCTTTGCCCAGATTTCTTGCTGTAAGAGGTTGAGAAGTATGGGCAGCAATATCAGGATCCATCAAGTCAGGCTGAAAAAAAAAACATGTCAGAATAATGCACTGCCACTATTAAGGGCTGCCTAAGGACAGTAATAATAGAAAAGATAAACTATGCCCCCACACAGCAAATAGGGCTAAACTACATAAAATGAATCAGAAATGGTTTAAAATGTGCTAATCCTTTTTCTACAACCTGCACAGTGCAGTAGACAATAACACACACAGTCACCTTACCAAGTACAATTCACTTGTCTAAATAGTGTAAAAAAACAACTATATGCCCTTAAATAAAACTGAAAATGTTTAAACAGTATAAATAAGCATTTGCTTAGAAATTCCATGTCACAAATGAAGAAATCTCCAAAGAAAATGCAAATGAAGTTATTTGCAGTGAAATCATGATTTAAAGACAAAAACAGCTACAGGAGTGTTAAATCAGTGGTAAATATCATTTAAGTGAAACAATGCAATATTTTCCAGTCAAAACTTCAAAATGAAGCAGATAAACAACAGAAACAAGAGGAGTAAAATAATTGTGGCTTTACATCCACAAGACGGTCCCTAGTGTTTACCTGTCACCATAGAACTTCACTTTCCTGATAAAAGTCACAAAATACTTTAGAAAAGCTCCATAACTGCTTTAAAGTATTAAGCATACAAACAACACAGTAGTAAGTTAGACTTCCAAGAAGACTTAATACCAGTAGAAAATAGCATGTATATTAAAATAAAAAGTTAACACACATTTTTAAATAAAACAAATAAATCAAAAGTATATAATAATAAAGAGGAACAGAAGTCCCCAAAGAGATCTTATTTAATTTGAGAGTGGAAACTGTAACCCACCAGTTAAAGCTGCTGAGGAGATTAACTGTAAAGTTCCTACGGTTGGCACTAAAAGAATGAACAACTGACTTCCAGTGATGGGGTGAGGCTTCCCCTAATGGGAATGGCTTAGCTGATCCCCTATCACAGGGAGTCAGAAGAGGGAAGTCTGAGCTTTAGAAAGCTGCCAGTGTGGGTTTACGCAGGCACATAATCCTTAGGCTATTGAGGCAGAGTGGATGATGAACATCATCTACTTGTCCCTACAAAAGCATCTAATTCATCCTGGCTATTGTTTGAGAAAAGGAAAATTCCTCCTTGCCACAGTGGCACAGTGGAAAGCATTGTTGCCTCACAGCATGAGATTCCTTGGTTCAATTCTCAGCTGTGGTGCCTTCTGTGAGAGTCTGCATGTCCTTCCTGTGTTCAAGTGGGTTTCCTCTGGGTGTTCTGGTTTCCTCCCACATTCCAAAGACGTGCAGTACGCAGACTGGATACTCTAAATTGGCCATAGGTGTGAGCATATGAGTGTGTGGTGTGGAAGAACTACCGGGGCAGGGCTAGCCACCTGGCAGTGTAAACCTTGGCTCTAGATTATTGTCACTGTTGAAGTGACACCCTGACCCCATGTGCAAAAATGGGAAAAGGGGTTGTGGGTAGATGGATGGATGGGGTGGTGAGGACTACGTTTCCTCTGAATCAGAGAATGGGTTTGGGAATCTTCAGGAGTAAGAAGCCCTGTCTCTATGTCAGAATCCTCTGACAAATTTTTCTCAGGAATTTCTGTACAGACATTACCCTCAGGTAATGATTTATGAGCACCAAGATTTACAGCCTGTAACAAATGCATGGCTAACATAAAAAAATAATCTTTTCTAACAGACACTATGTGTTTAGATGAATTATGTTTAGCCTTTAGTTTTTTCTTTGCAAGTATAACCTTGGCTGTGTACCGAGGCTGTGGACTGACTTGGAAAAGGCATTTCTACCCTGTATAGAGGGCTCTTTCCCTGGCTACCCTAAGAAGCGTCTCCTGGAGTGTCTCCTCTGATCAGAGAAGATGGTTCTCCCATGTCCAGATCAGATACTGGAACAACCAAAGAGGATGAGGCTAACCCCAAGAATGTGGTGGCTGAAAGGACTGAGTCAGTGGAAGCCGCAGATGTAAGTGAGTGGTCTGAAGAAAGACAAATGGCCACTACAGGTTCACCCACTATCAGCTGAGGAGTTGAATGAACCTGCAGTGTAAGCAAGGGCTATTTAGTAAGTTTTTTTTTCTTTTAGGCACATCTGGAGAAGAAGCAGCAGGAGTGAGGTAAGTAACCATGCTGTAAATGAGAAAAAGGTCTTAAAACCAGTAAGTATTGCTAGAATGAGTCAGTCAGAAGTTTGCTGTTCTTCTTTTGGCTTTTCCCGATTAGCGGTCGTCACAGCAGAACTCCGGTCCGCTAATGATTGGCAGTAGATTTTTATGGTGCCGGGGAGCCAACCCAATGCCCAACCTTCAACGAAGGCACGCCCATTCACGCATGTCTTTCAAACGCCACTCATCCACGGGGAGGACATGCAGACTCCGCACAGAAGGTGCTCCAGCCAAGAATCGAATGGGAGATCCTCTTGCTGTGAGGCAATAATGCTACTGCTGCACCACCGCAGCTTAACAAGTTGTCAAAAAGTGCTCAAAGTGCTCAAAAGTAGCATGCTCACACTTACATTTAAGTACACTGACCCATTTCAAAGTAATGAACAAGCAGCACACTAAAATTCTGTCAGAAACCCTTCAAGAACAAAAACATACTGACAGAAAAATTGCTGGTATGTTGACATGAAAAGTACACAAGTGCTGACATGCAGAGTAAAGACTCCTGCCCATTCAACACTTCTTGCCATTAAACTTTCTCAAGAAAATATTAAAGTTTATACAAGTAGTACATATTCATACAAAAAATAGCCCTGCAAACTAGCTCAGCACTAAACACAGCAGTCCTTGACAGGAAACTTCAAATATTAAAAAGAATACTTAGTTTCTTAAAGAAGAAATACTGCTTAAAGATCATAATAAAAAATACATTTTTTTTAATAGGCAACAAAATCTGTGTGGAAGGGATTCCACACAAGGGGTATATGTGTCAAAAATGAAGACAGAAGCTGACTGATGCTCGGTGAGGCCTCTTAGCCGATTCATCTTGAAAGAAAGTATTGAAGAAATCTTCATTATGACTGCTGATTACCCTCCTTAGCACTGTCCAATCAACAGTCAAAGTGAAGGTGTGGTAGGGAGCTGTCCAATTGTGTTCTGGGCATGACACAACACATACATATTAAAGGCTACTACAGCAGTGAGAGTGATGAACACAGAGAGATTACTTTCTCTGGCTGGAATATAGTACTCCTGTTTCTGTGACCAGCAAAAGGTTGAAGAAAAGTAAATCTAGGGGATGGCTATACCAGAATGTGGGCAAATGCAATTTGCTGAGATCAATCCTTCTGACCAAAGGAGAAGAAGGAGCAGTTCTGTGAGAGTGAGAGCAGCACTTCTGCACTTTTGTAATTTTATTTTTGACAAAAAACAAAAATATTTTATTTTTATACCACTTCACTTTTTACTACAGTTGTCAAAGCTTAAATGGAATTAAGCATGATTAGTTATATTTGCATGATTTTCTCAATTCTGTTTTACATTTTGAACTGGTGTTTCTGAGTGGCAGTATCCCACAGTTCTACTGAAAGTGGGAGGGGTGATGCTATTAGTTATGAAAATTTATGCAAATTAGTTGTCCAGATTTTTGGTGAGGTGTACATACTTTACAAGAATCTTTGTCCAGATCTTTGATTTTTGCGGGTTGACAAGTACACAGTGGAGTTAAAGGAGACATTTCAGCATTATTATATCAACCTAAAAGGCTGCGGCACACAAAAGTACAGTTGTGTGAATATACTTACCATAACAGTTTGAATAATTACTGCTGCAATATTCTTACCTATATGGGTTATATCCTGCCAAAGATATAGGAGTCAGCCAGCTTCCATACCTACAGGACACCTTTTATGCATCCAAACTGTCAGGCTGTGTGAACTGAGATGACTAAAAGATGTGTTTGGGTGCCAAGCCCTTCAGATCTTTCCTGTCAATAGAGCAATGGAAGCTGAACCCTGAAAGGACAATGCTATGAACAAAAAAAATAATAATAATAGCTGTCCACACCCTGTCATACAAAATACCAAAAAACAAAGGGGGTGGATGGGAAGGAGCAGCTACTGCAAAAGTGATTATATGAACATCTATTGTCATGGTTAGTTTACTTACACAGCTGTACTATGTTCATCATATTGATCACTGCTGCAGAAGATTAACCTGGTTTACTACATTTGAGAGGTAGAAGGAGAACAGCCTAGGAGCCACTGTAGAATGGTCCTAGCAAAGCCTGATCTAGACCTAGGAAAGGAATCAAGCTTATAGTGCTTTGTAAAAGTATGTACAGAGGAAAAAATAGCCACTTCCAGAATTTAACCCTTTCCAAAAAGCCATAGATGAAGCCAAGACCCTGGTAGAGTGGGACTTGACCCTGTCTGGAATAGATTTGTTATGGTGAGCATTTGGAAATCATCTGTTTTGACACGTTATCCCTTCTTCTTAGCTTCAGAATAAATGAACAATTGACCTGAATATCTGAAAGATTTAGTTCTGTTAAAACAGTACCTGAGTTGTCTGTGGATATTCAAGGTACTGAGTATCCTTTCTCTCTCATTTTGAGGCTTAGGAAAGAAAATGGGACGAGGGAAGTTTGGCTTAACTTAAACTCAGATACTACTTTAGGCATAAAAGAAGGAATAGTTCTCAAATAAACACTGTCTCTGTGCAAAAATGACACAGGACTGATTCACCATAAGCACTTGCAACTCAGATACCCTCTCACAGAGGTCAGAGCAATCAGTAAAACTGTTTTCCACATTAAGAACCTCAAGTCAGACAGATTAGCTGGTTCAAATAGAGCAAGTGTAAGCTTCTCTAACATAAAATTAAGATCCCAAGTAAAGGCTACCAGTTTTCCTGGTTTTCTCTTATGAAAAACTCTTTGAAAAGCATTTTGACATGTGACTGCATTGAAACAGGAGGCTCCATAGCCAGATATGCTCTAATGGTGGATAAATGAACCTTGATAAAGGAATACGAAAGGCCATAAGATAAAAATAATAAAAATCGAATGGCTCATGTCAAGTACAAACTCCACTTTAATAAATGTTATGCGCTTTAGAAGTTCTGTTGAAGTTGGAAACTTTTCTGATGAAAGTGCTTAACATTTATTAAACTGGAGTCTGTGCTCGATGAGAGCCATTCAATTTTTATTATTCTTATCAGTTGTTGGTTCAGTTGTGGTTTTCTTAGATGAAAGGCCATAGGATACAAACATTGTAAAATCATAGAACTGCTAATACTGAATGGGCGCTGGTTATGTTGTTGACACTAACTAGAAAACCTTTTACATTTGCAAATATACGATTTTCTAGCAGCATCCTTTTTGTCTCCAATAGTACCTGCTGAACATCCTCAGTAAACATGAGCCTAAAGGAAATTAAGACCCTATCATCCAGGCAATTAACTGAAATTGACTGATATTTGGGTGTGTCAAGCACCCATGTTCTTATATGAGTAGATCTAGTCTGTGTGGAAGCTTGTAGTAATTACTCCTGGCCATTTCCAAAAGAAAGGAAAACCAGGACTGCCAGGGCCAGAAGGGAGTTACCACAATGATCTTGAGGGATTCCTTCTGAATCTTCAGACGTACCCTGGATATTAATGGAATAGTTGGAAAAGCATACAGGAACATTCCTCCCCAGGGAAAGGAAAAGAAAATGGATTTGTTTTCCAGGTGTTCTTGCAGGGAGTCCTGGAAAAGAAACTTACCATCTGATTTCTCTTGGTGTGGTTAATGTGGTCTTCTTGAGGAACTCCCCACAGATGGAACAAATCTTGGAAGACTCCCTGATCTAGTTTCCATTCATTAAGGGTCTGCCCTGGTCCTGCTCAGCTTGACTGCAACACAATTTTGCTCTGATGGAATGTAGGATGCCTGAAAAGTGAAACTGTGTAGTGAAGTTATATCCTAAGCTAACACATATAATTTGCAATGGGGCTATGACCTGGTTCCCCCTTGCTTGTTATTGATGTACCAAATGACTGTGATATTGCCTTTAACAACTAGAAGTAGTTCTGCGGACCAAAGATGATTCAGAGAGTTGAGTGCCTTGATCAGGGTATGTGCCTTGATCAGGGCAAGCATCTCCATGATATTTACGTGCTTGCATCACTCCTTGGTGTCCCACAGATCCTGTACATTTATCCCTACTGAAAATGTTCCCCAAATGAAGTCCTGTGTATCTGTGGTGACTGACTGATTTGGAATAGGGAGGAAGTATGGGTGACTTGGATTTAAGGATATCTGTTGTCTTTACCAAATGATTTCTGTTCTGACAAAACCCATCACTGGGATTAGAAAAGACAAAGGGTGTCCGTGATCAGGCCAAAAAAGATTTCAGAAACCACTGTATCTATCTCATGTGGAGTCTTGCCATAGAAGCCATGAGACCTAAAATCCTGAGGTATTCTCTCACAGTGACCAACGTCTGAGTGGAAAAACCTTAGAAAATGTTCTAGATATAGATCTATTTTTTCCCGTAGGAAGAAGAGCTCTTTGAACTGAACTGTTTAGTTGAACACAGTACTGTGTAAAGGTGGTAAGAAAGACTTTTAACTGTTTTCTTGGAATTCTAGCTTTTGTAAGAGATCTCTCACCCAAGAGAGAGATTCCTGACATTTTTAAAAAGACTGTATAAATAAGCAAGTTATCTCATTATGGAAAATGAGGATACGCTGTAGCATGCAATGAGCTAAAACTGGAGCTGGACACTTTGACAAAAACTCTTGATGCAGTGGTAAGTACAAAGGGTAAGGCAAACAACTGATAATGTGATCCAGACACAGAAAAACTTAACAAATGTCTGAACTCAGAATGAACACGGATGTGATGATAAGCGTGTTACTAGGACTCTTGAAAGAGGAAAAGAGATAACAGGTTGTGAAGTGACATAATTTTGAATTCAATTATTCAGGCAATCGGGTTTTGGTCTTCAAGTATATTCTTTCTCTGGCATTAAGAACATCCTTGAATAAAACCCCTTCACCACCGGGGAAGAAGGAACTGGTTCTATCACTCCTTGGGACAGCATGTGACAAAGAAAAGAGGATATTTCTTCCTACTGCCATCTGTAATTTTGATGAATGATTTTCAGAACCCATTTGTCTGAAACGATTTGTTGCCAAAGAGAAAACTGGAGATTCACACTTTCTGGAAGAAAAAAGGGGCAACGGTGGGTGGGGGTCATAAGGTCTTGAACAGTCATTCAGACTTGTTGGACTGTCCTTGGATTTGGGAGGTTTCAGGATTCTGCTTGGAACTCCCTTTCCATTTCTTCTTAAATGTCTGTTTGCTTGTATTTTGTTGAGACTGTTCATCTTGCTTTTGCCAACATTGGATGAAAAACTAGAAACTCCCTTGGAAAATTTGGAAAAGGAGGGCAGAAAAATCTTACATATTCCCTGGCTCAGCTTACCTCTTTCATCACACTTTTTGATCACCTCTGCAGCAGGAAGGTTAAACACCAAATCTCTATCCAAAGGTGAAGTTAAAATCTGATTTTTAACATTATCTGGGAGGTTCTGAGAATGCAGCCAAGCAAACCTCCTCAAAACAGCATACCAGTGGCTATAGCCCTGACAGATGTATGAACAAAGTCATGCATACAGTGTGAACAGTGAGTAGTGACCTGCGCAATAGCAAAACCTAAATTATTTAGAACAGATTTTTCCTCACAGAAACAAACTACAGATAAAAAACATTCCTCATACTTTCACAGTTACTCAGAACAGGCTTTAACATATGAGCCTGACAATTCAAAATTCTGAAAATCAGAGCTGCAAAAGTATATATACACTTTTTTCTCCATACTTATCAATAATTTTCACATCCTTATCAGAAAGAGTACAACTGGAATTGACTAGGTGCTTAGCAGTGGGATCAACTAAAGCTATAGCTGCTGAGTCAGGCTTGGGAAAAGTGTATAAAAATTTAAGAGACTGATGAACTTTTTATATTCTATCTGCCCTTTTATGGGCAGCAGGCTGACTATCAAGAAAACTTCAGGCATCAACACATACATCCTCTAAGGCAAACAAAACAGGAAAAATGGGTGTAGGTTCTGGAAAATCCTTCTTTAACAGTCCATAGTATTTTCTCTGGGAATGAAAAACCTCAGTGTTCTCCCACTGAAAACACTGGCACATTCTAGCAACAGTCTCAGAGAAAGAGAAGCCCCCACAGTGATAATCAGAAGCTGTGATCTTCTCTGAGTCTAAATCAGAAATTTGAGGAAATAATGTCCTGCGTCTGTCCCTTCACTTTCCTGTTCAGATTCAGAATCTTGAAGCTCTTCAGGAAGAAATATCTCTCTTTCTTTTACCAGACACTACTTTACAAGAAGGATCAATAGCCTGAATTAAACCCTGAGCCAGAACCAGTAAACTAATCCTGTCTAAGGAAATGTGAGGAGGATTAGACACATGCTTAGTTTTATGTTTTTAACAAAAAAAAATGGGACCAGCCATGTTACTAATGGCAACAGCAGCTTCCCCAGAGAAGGGCACATCATTCTAAAACAAGCCTACCCTGTTCCTGTCACAGGGCTGACAAGTGTGGCTCTGCCTTGCCCACTCAGTCAAATCCAACAACTGCAAAGGATGTGGCTAACCCCCGGCCATAGTAGTTGCTGGTGCTACACCTGAGTACAAGATGGGTGGTCTGAGGTATAAGAAATGGCAATCCTACTACAAAATGAAGAAGCAGTCCTTGAAAGATTACACTGAAGTGGCATTTCTTTTATAGTTTCCACGTGAGACTCACATTTCCTGATAAATGGGGAAAGCCTTTGGAGATTAGCAACATATTTGGCAAGCTCAACAAGAGGAAAATCTGAAATCCTGACATGCATAACCTGTTTAAGGCTACAACAATGATGAAAGCTCTAGCTGCCATAGTATTAATGGTTTTAGACAATCAGAACTGGTATTTTTCTGTCTCTTCACCACTATTTATCATTTTAACAGTTCTTTGTGCATTTCTCTTGCACATTCTAATCAACACTACTGATAAAGTAAAAATTTAGATACTGAATTTCATATATCTGGAAAACTTTTATCAACCAGAAGCAGAAGTATGCATTTTATAAACAGATGTCCACTGCTTTTGAATTCTTCTCTTGGGGTAAAGAGATATTTGCCAGTTTATGTGCACCTACCTGAAAAATGCCATCAGAAAAAATTATGTTCTGACCAAAGTTCTTACCTTCTCAATTCTCCAGTGAAAATAAATATATAAAAAAATGGGCAGGATATTCAGAATATTCTAGTCATTATTTTTTCAGGTGAGATTAAACTTGATGAAGACAGTACAGCAAAACAGTATATTTTTTTAAACTGGATGAGATACTTTTCGTTATGAATCAGGCTAGTAAGAATGATTTCTTGACTACAGTTATTAAGTGGTGGGCAAAGGACAGGGAGTTGCTTAAGAATGTGCAAGATCACTGACAACCATATCAGTCAGGAATTAAGGTGCTGTCAATGTATAAACTGCATTCAAGATTTGCATACCAAAGGTAACAATGAAACCCTTCTTTGCATTTAATAATCCCATTTCTAATACACAATTGATTTATATGATTTTACCCCTGCTGTAGCTACACAGATATCAGATACTGACTAAATGGCAACACCCAGTTTGAAGACTTTGGCAAATTTAGTTAGCCATATGTCTGGGTAAGTGTTTGGAGATCCGAGAAATAGATGCTGAAGAAGGGCACACAAACTGCAAATAAGGCACCTCAAAAGATAATCAAACTGGAGAACCACTCACTGTGAGACTATAAAATTAATCACTGTGCCATCATCTGTAACTATCATTAATTCTTACAATTCAGTCAGGTTGAAGGACATTTAATTTTCATAAGCATTGGATAGTTTCATATCTACTGTAGGTTCTTGTTGCAGAATTGAAAGAAATAAAACACCTACAAAAAAATCACCTGTGTCACAATATTAGGTGCTTTCTCTCCTCCTATCACATCTTGTTATTGTAGGCGGTTTTCAATGTTTTCTTGGACTAATAAAATGTAGTGATATTTTGCAAATACAAAAATTATTATCTTTTGATTAGCACCCTCGGGACTATAGGGACTAAAAAACATACCTCTGTAAGTTTGATGATTTCACCAGAGCTCAGACACAACTTTTTGTTATCATCCAGTACAGTATTCATGTTTTCAATCCAAACTGCATCAACTGGGCCATCAAACATGTACCATTTTTTCTGAAGATCTGTAGATACAGCACCAGCTCGAATTAAGGAAGACAGAATCCCATCTGTCCTGTAAAAAAGAAGCAGTAGTTTTTTAAGCACACTAATAAAGCATTTTATCAAGGGTACACTTAATCCAACACTGATAACATGAAAATATGGCAAAATTGTTTGCTTTTGAAATACATCCAGCCTAATAAATAAAGTTAGATCAGACCTTTATATAAAAATAAAGCACATATCTACCACTACAGATCTTCTTATACATCATAAATATTTATTAAGGCTGGGCTCTAGCCAAAAAATTACACTGCTTTTGGCTGTGAAGTTATGTTAGAGCCTAAGCAACAGCGCAATACTCTGAATAATTGCCGTCTTACTCCAGTTCTCTGCCAGAGGAAAACTATGGAAAACTAATTGAGAGCAACAAATCTAGGGGGTAAACAGCATAAGGTAATGAAAAGGACCATGAAATGGACAGCTGAAGTCCCAATCCTTATTTTTGAGGTCAGCTTATAACACTGATTCAGTATCATCTACTTACCTTCTTCTTCTTCACGGACTACAGTTGTTCAAGTAAGGGGATAAAACAGGATAGAATTCCGCCAGGATAGCTGTGCGAAATAAAGCCGGCAATGACTGCCTCCCTGAAGGCACAATGTTAAAAGAGAAGAAGATGATGCAATATAGACTACCTCTCTAAAGGATATAATGGTAAAAAAGTAGAAGCTAAACTGAAATATTCAACATACAGGCATTGTATAGTATTGAATAAAGGACTCTTAAGAAATGTCAGTAGATCCTAGGGGGAGAAGGAAAGGAAAACTAAGTACTGGGTCAGACAGCTATAAAAGAAATATGCTGGAAAACAGCCTGAGACCAAGCAATGACATCTTAGTAACTCCAGAAGTCACTAACAAGTAGACTGTGAACATACCAGAGAGTGATAAATGTGTTGTGTTATGTTGCTCACTAATATATAAGTTAAGCAGACAAGTGGTGAACTGTGAAGTGGTAAACTATCTTCTCAGACACATTTCACCCATGGCTCAGGCTAAAATGGTTAAGTTCAACAAGTTCTGTCAAGATAGTACCAGAGCTTTGTGTGGACATCCAACATATACAGTTTCTTTTCTCCCCCATTTTGAGTTCAGGGGAGATGGGTAGTTTGGCATAAAGTGAACTCGGCTACCATTTCAGGAAAAAAAGAAGAATCATTTCTCAAAGAAACCCCGTCCCTGTGAAAGATGAGATAGAGTTGATTCATCATAGAATTTGCAACTCAGACACCCTTCTTGCAGAGACCAGAGCAATCAATAAAACTATTTTCCATGTTAAGACCCTCAAGTCAGCCAGGTTAGTTGGCTCAAATGGAGTGTTAGGTTCCCTAACACAGAATTAAGACTCCAGGAAGGGCCACTGGTTTTCTTGGAGGCCTCTTATGCAAAACCCTTTCAAAACATTTTGTCATGAGAATGCATTGAAAGTAATGGATCCACGGGCAGATGTGCTGAAATGGTCGATAAATAGACCATGATAAAGGAGTACTTAAGGCTATTGGATAGTAGCTCACACATAATGTAAAACCAGAGAACAACTAGCCTTGAATGGGTGCTGGTTATGTTGTTGGCACCAACTAGAAAACCTTTTTCCATTTGCTAATACAAGATTTGCTAATAGCAGGCTTTCTTGCTTCCATTACTACCTGCTGCACATCCTTAGTAAACAGGTGCTTACAGGGAATTAATAACCTATCATTTAAGCAGTTAATTGAAGTTGATTGTGTTGGGGTTTATCAACCTCCCCTGTTCTTGTGTGAGAAGATCCAGTCTGAAAGGAACCTTGTGAGAACTTTTCCTGACCATTTTCAAAAGAATGGAGAACTGTGATCACGTGTGTCAGAAAAGAGTCACCACAGTGATCTTTGTGCATTCCTTCTGAATCTTCAGAACTACTCTTGATATTAGTGGAAAGGAGGGAAGAGAAAAGCAAAAGGAAAGGCATGTTTCTTCCAGACCTTCTTCTGCCAGCTGATTGCTCACAGAGGAGACAAACAGGTCGACTTGAGAAACTTCTGACAGATGGATCAAATCTTGGAGTACTCCCAATCTAGTTTTCATTTGTGAGGGCCTACCCTTGTCCTGCTCAGCTTGTCTGCAGCATAATTTTGCTCTGACAGAATGTAGGATGCCTGTAGAGTAAGACTGGGATGTGAAGCTTATTCCAAGCTAACAAGGGTAGTATGGAGAGGGGGGGGGTACAACCTCATTGCCCTTTGCTTGTTGATGTACCACATGACTGTAGTATTGTCTGTAAGAAATTGAAGAGGACCAAAGGACCAAAGATAATTCAGAGAGTTGAGTACCTTGATGAGGGCAAGCATCTTTTTTATACAGATGTACTTGCATCTGTCACTGGTGTCCCACACACCTGGGGCTTTTTTCATCCCTCCTGAAACTGCTCCCCAAGAAAAGCCTGAGATACCTGTGGTGACAGACTGATTTGGAACAGGGAAGGAGAAGGAGATGTAGACCTGGGTTTAGAGTTATTTGTTGTCTCTACCAAGTGATTTCTCTTCTGAAATACTTCAGCACTGTGATTTGAAAAGACACAGGATGTTGGTGCTGGGACCAAAGGGACTGCAAATTGGAGTCTTGCCAGGAGTATCATGAGAATCATAGATAATGCCATGAGACCCAAAATCCTGAGTTATTCCCTTTCAGTGACTTAAGTCTTGAGTGAAAAACCTTAGGGATAGATCTAGATACAAAATTATTTTTTCCTGTGAAAGAAAATCTCTTTGAAGTGAATTATCTAACTGACATCCCAGGAAAACAATCCTGGGTAAAAGAGTCAAAAAATACTTTTGAACATTCTCTTGGAAACTCAGCTTGTTTGAGAGGTTCCTGACACTTTGAAAAAAGACTCTTCAAAGTAAGCGAGTTGTCTAAATATAGAAAAATGTGGATACCCTGCAGCCTGCAATGAGTTATAACTGGAGCGATACACTTTGTAAATAAAGGGTAAGGCAGAGAACTGATAATGTGATACAGACAAACAAAACCTTAAGAAATGCCTGAAATCTGGATGAATAAGGATGTGATGATAATCATCTTTTAAACCTAGTGTTACATGACTTAAATGAAGAAGAACAAGTAACAGGTTGTGATGTGACAGCATTTTGATCTCGGGTACTATCACAAACAGATTTAGGATAGAAAGATCCAGAAGTGGTCTCCAGGTATCTTCTTTCTTTGGCAATAAAAACATCCATAAATAAAAACCTTTCCCAACCTGGAAAGGAGAAAATGGTTCTATTACTCCCTTGGACAGCCTGGACTGGTGGATGAGGAATTACACCCTAGAAAGGAGGTATTGTCTCTAACTGCCATCTGCAACCTTAATGAATGATGTTCAGAACCCATTTGTCTGAGACTATCTGTTGTCAAAGAGAAAAGTGGAAACATACTTTCTGGGAGTGTAAAGGGATTGCAACGTTGGTGGGAAGCCCCTTAAATAGTCTAACTTGTTGGACTGTCCTTGGTTTTAGGGAGTTCCTGAATTTTTTGCCCCCCCCCCCCCCACACTGCCATTTCTCCTCAAATGTCTCTTTATCAGCATTTTGTTGAGACTGCTCATTTTGTCATTTATTTATTTACTTATTTATTTATTCCAAAATCAGATGAAGGGTTAGAAAATCCCTTAGGAAAATTTAGAAAAGGAGGGCAGCAAATCTTAGAAATTCCCCTTTTGTCATACTATTTGAGAACCTCTGCAACACAGGAACCAGAAATTACATCTCTGTCCAAAGCAGCATTTAAAATCTGAATTTTCACATAATCTGGGAGATTCTGAGAATGAAGACAGGCAAAGCTCGTCAAACTATACCCCTGGAAGAAGTATCAACTGAATCATAAACATACTGTAAGTAATGAGTTGTGACTTGTACAATGGAAGAAACTAAATTAAAGTAGATTTTTTTTCTCACAAGAAGAAACAATAGACAAAATTCTCCTCACAATTTCACAATTAGAATAAACTTTAACATATGAACCTGACAATTCAACAATCTGGAAATCAAAGTTGCAGAAGCATACATTTATTCCCATCTCTATCAATAATCGTCCCATCCTTGTCAGAAAGAATAGGATTAGAATTAATGAAATATTTAGGAGAAATGCAATTAACTAAAGCTACAGCTGCTGGGTTAGGTTTCAGAAGAGTGTATAATAATGTAAAATATTGAGGAACTTTATACATTCTATCTACCTTTTTAGGAGCAGCAGACTGATTATCAATAATATCGCAGGCCGTGACAGATACATCCTCCAGAGATGACAACTGGAGGAATGTGTGAAGGGTCTGAAAATTAAGTCAGTAACAGCTCATAGTATTTTCTGAGTGCCCGAGAAACCTCAGTGTTCTGCCACTTAAAACACTACCACATTCTGGAAATAGTCTCAGAGAAAGAGGAACCCCTCACAGGGAGAATCAGAAACTGAGATCTCCTCTGAATGCAGCAGTGAACTGAGGAGAAACCCCTTTATCTGTCCCTTTATCTTCCAGTCCAAATTCAGAATCTTGAATCTCTTAGGAAAAGACGTATACCTTTTTCCTTTACCAGAAACCATCTTATAAGAAGAATCAACAGCTGAAGTAAACTCTGAACTACAACTAGTAAACAACTCCTGTCTAATGATAGTTGAGGAGGAGGAGGAATAGATAAATGTTTAGTTTTCTGTTTCTTTTTCACAAAGAAAAATAGGTTCAACAGCATTATTAATGGCAGCAGCAGCTTCCCCAAGGATAAGCACAACATTCTGATCAAAAAGAGAAGTCACCCCTTTTCCCTCTCTCATGACTGACAAGGGTAGTTCTCCCTCACCACTGAGGGGACCCCAACAGCCGTAGAGATTGTGGCTACCTCTAGTCCATAGTAGCTTTAGGTGTTATATATATCAGAGGGATATGGTGCAAAACATGAGTGGTCTGAGGACAAGCTATGGCCACAACTTACTCACCCACCTGTTATTCAGGCAAATTGGTAGCCTACTGTGGGGGCAAAGGCTGTCTGCATTTCTTTTTCTTTTTGTGGTTGGGAGAAGGACAGACTGTGGGACTAGTAGTTTGTTCCATGCTCAGTCCAAAAATGGTGTCTCTTTCCTGGGGAAAATATGCAGGAAGAGGTGGTAAAAATGTAAATTCTTTAAGTCACTTGTTTCACATTAAAACAGAGTAAAAATCACTTTAAAACAATTTGTCAGCCCCAAAAAGTAAAATAAGCACACTTTATTTGCAGAAATAAATGGTTCTCAATTATTTTAAACAACTTAATCTGACAAGAAAAAGGTGTGCTCCTGTTTAAAAGTACAGTTAAATCTCATGACAATCCATTAAAACACAAACTCCTAGCTTAAAAATAACTTTCATAAACAAGAAACTACAATAAAACAACATTGTTTTTTTTTTTTATCCACACAGCAAAGGAATCACACAAACCAACCATCGACCCTCTAAAACTCGCAAAGGAGTGCTCTCTTCAATGGCAGGAACGCTCTGAAGGGTTAGGCACTCAAACGTGTCCTTTTAATCAGCTTAGCTCAAGCGGACTGAATGTTTAGGTGTGTGGAATGTGCCCTGAAGCTGTGGAATCTGGCTGGCTGTTACATCCTTGGCAAGATATAACCAATATAGCAAACGAAATATCACTATTAATATGACAAGCATCAATCTTTTTCTACCTAGTTTTAATGCCGAAAAGTCTTTCAAACCCTGTACCAATGGTGGCTGTGTCAATGGAAGGGGTTTGTCTCAATCTAGAACTCCTCCATGACTTGGCAACTCCTAGCAAGTCTACCTTCCATTATCAATCTCTTTAAATGATACCTACGGTGTAGGAAATCTACCTTAACAAATTAGAATCTGTAAATATTCAGTCTAACACAACCATTATTAGTGATTTCAACTATCTGTCTATAAACTGTTGACTAAACAGCACAAATAACAAATATGAGCAATGGTTCCTGGATGTCATTAGTGACAGCTCTCTTGAAGAAATTAATGCTTTCTCCTATTACATCAAGTTTTTATGAACATGACACCATTATACACCATACCTGTAGTTGTCTCCTCTTTGGTCAGATATGACCACAGAGCCATAACATTTTACACATGATCCCAGAATAACATGTCCTCAAATCACACTGTCTTCAGAGACTTCTCCAAGGCTAATCTCCTAGCACTAGCTCATGACCTAAAAAGATTTAAGACTTTTCACCCCATAAGGACTCAGTAACCAAACCAGCTGCTTATACCACAGATTTCGATTCCCACCTAAACCTCCGCATAAAAACTTCCATCCCTATTTACCACAAATACAATGCCAAATTAAGAAACAAACTACTTTGTTGCAACCCCAGTACCAACAAACTCTGCAGCAAGAGATAAAAATTCTAGTTCTAGGAAATAAACTCAAATTTCCTTGCTCCAAAAGTGACATCAAGATGGTAAAAGATAAAGCCCTGCAAAGTTATTTATAAATTAAATATTGTTACCTCATCTAAAGACAACCATAAATACTTCTTAAATTATGTCAGAATTTCAGAAGCAATAATCAGCATTGCAATGGGTTGCTGTCAAATAGTATCACCCATTACTCTGACTTAAGTGTATCATAAACATATTAGCAGACAAATTTAATTCAAGCTTCTTCTTTCTGTCACCTTCATGCTTTCCCATCACAACATCCAGTCACTACTTCTATTATTGTCTAAGAGCAAGTGGTAAAATTTACCACCAAAACCAAAACCACAAGCTCTGTGGGTCTAAACAACATACCAGGCTGTTTCTTTGTTAATACCAAAAGACACACTGCCTTATAGACTCCCTTGTAAAGCTATTTGACCTCAGCCTCTCCACTAGTTATACACCTGAAGCTTGGAGAAAGTACAGCTGTGTAAGTAAATTTACCATAACAGTAGACATCTGAGTGATCATTGCTGGAACAGCCTAAGCTATTTTGCCTAAGACAAAGACTGGCCAGATTCCAAAGCTTAAGGACATCTTCCGCATGACCAAACCATCTGAAGCACAGATAAAGGTGGGAGAAAAACAGTGGCCTCTGCATCAAGGCCTTCAAAGCTTTCATTCCATCTGAAAGGGGAAGGCTAGAGCCATGAACAATTTCATTGCCGGGTAAAAGTAATCCATGTCCTCAATCTAGCATGCAAAAAAAAAAAAAACAAATAAAAATAAAGAGGATGGAGGAAGCGAGTGACTACCACACCAGTGATCATTCGAACACCTACTGCTATGGTAGGTTTACTTACCCAACTGGAATATGTTCATCATTGGATCACTGCTGCAGTAGCCAAAGCTGTATGGGTAGAATTCCAAAGCTTAGAAATAAAGTGAAGAAGAAGGATGAGGGTCCATGACCCTGGAGAATGGTCCTAGCAAAGCCTGTTCTAAACCTGTTTTTACAGTTTTTATGGATCAATGGATTTTTCTTATCTGCAGCCTGGCAAGAAGAATCATGAAAATCATGCATCCCATGAACCCTAGAATTCTGAGATAATCTCTGGCTGAAATCTGAGATAGATTTGAGAAGCTCAGGAAGATTTCCAACTACAAGTCCACTTTTCCCTGGATCCGGAATGCCTTCTGCAGGAAGTAATCTTGAAGGCATCCTAGAAATACAAGCACATGCAAAGGAACTAAGGAAGCAACAAAATCCTGAAGAAATTGTCATCTAGGGTGTTTTCCCCTGTGGAACTTAAGACAGCAACCTGGGCACATGTATGGGGGGGAGCCACAGACTTTTGAATAGTGGACGGCCATTATATCCTGAGTAGGGCATAACCCAAATAGCTATAGGCTACTACAGCATTGAGGAATTCAGACACCTACTGTTATGGTAAGTGCATCTTACACATCTGTACTTTCTTGAAATATGAATCAGTGGCCTAGCATCAGAATATATTTGCAAATGATATTCACCTGCTAAACTTTCTATGCCTCTAGTTAAATCAGCATAATTCTAAAATATATCATCATTATGGCTCTGTATATTGCCCAAGAAGCCTCTGTGATGTGACTGCTGCTGCACACAAGCAGTCTTTGTTTCACAATGTGAATTTACTTCACCGTTTGTAGCTTCTTACAAATCAAGCATCCCAGAATGTTATAGGAAATAACTTGTTTAAGTATTATTTATGTATTTATCATTTATTTACCTTTGTTGACTGGGAAAGTCCACTGGGTCTGAAACCCATTTTCAGTGGAGACCCAGGGAGAAAAGCTCCACATTAAATTTAGTTTACACAGAGTTACAAATTACAGTTTTACAACAAAGAGAACATACATAGTTTAGCCGTATACAATGCAAAATTAGTAACAGAACAGACTAAGGAATTTTATACAGTTGGTAAAATGACACATTTGGATAATTCCTAATAATAAGGTGTACATCAGTCAATTGGAGTTTTTTTTTTGAAAGGAGAGAGGGTAAGAGAGTAAAGTAGCTACAGAAGATATGAGGCAGAATTAAAAAGATGGGTAGGAAAAGAGAAGTAAGTAGAAATTACCTGACCTGAAACTGAATTCTATATGTCTTAACTTTTATATTCCCATATCAGTAACTTTTGGCATTGATCAAATAGCTTTACTTAGCACATTGAATATGTTATTGTGCACACAGCTGTTATTACTGTGTTCTTAAGTTCAAATGTTTCAAAGGTATCTTCAGATTGTATACCTAGGTCCAGTTTAAATTGAACATTCCATTTGTTAATTCTCAGCTTGTTCACCAACAGTCTTTTACTCCTGACTCACTGATATGATTGCATCTTCATACATCACTTTATCAACTCAAACATTCCTTTGGTGGGTTGCCAGCAGTCTACAACTGCTGCTGCTGCAGCTTGAGTGTACGCGCATGCTACCATATATGCCAGTTCTCAGTTGAGCAGCACATGGCTCTACAGTGTGGTCGTGCTAGTCTCTGACTGCAGGCAAGTCACCTACATTCCTTAAAGTGTGGCTACTGCAGTCAGCCAAAGCCACCTCACTTATCCTAAATACAGGAGAGACAGCATCTTTCATTTGACTGATATTTATCTTACACGCTTCCATTTCCTCACTTAATTCTTCTAAGTTCACTTTCTCTGCATGCACTCAAAGCATTTCTTATATTACATAATACTTTGTCTTATTAAGGAATCATACAGTTCACTGTATAGTTTTATTCTTCAACTCAGAAACATAAGCATCAATAGCTTCTGTAATACCTTGTGCTTTTGTAAAGCACAAGTGGTAAATGAATGGCAGGTTATTTTTAAGGTCACAGTTATTTCTCAACTTCTCTATCATTATTGCTCTTTTATCTTTCTACTCTTCAAGAACAGTAAAAGTAGTAAAGTCCTTCAACAGTGTTCCTCCAGTGATGTGTAGAAACGTGGCATACTATATCACTTCAGGCTTCTCAGCCACTTCTGAGGATCAAATCCAATTTCTGAAGCCAAAACTTTCAGTGTTCTTTTAAACTTCTTTGCAGCACCAGAAGTCTTGCTAGCTGCAGCTGTAACATTTTTTTCTAACTGCACATTATACTTTATTTCTTAGCACATGCAATTGTGCTAATAAATATTTTACCTCACTTCTGCAATTATGATGTTTTTTTTTACTTCTGACACCACAGAAAATCTGAATGATTGTCAGAATTCTCAGATGAACAAAACAGAGACTGGGAAAACCCTTCAGACCCTACAAGGAGTTTAATGAGACTGCTTCTAGAAGGAATGTCCTCTAACACACAGCATGCAATTCCCTGAAGCTGGGCATTACAATATTTAAAACTATATACAGTAAACTCTCAGTTAACCAGCACCCATGGGGATTAGTAGATGCCAGATAGCTGGAGTTTCTGTTTGCTTGAGAGTTACTATTAAAAATAGGCCTGACGAATACTGTACCCTTACTGTTTGTTTGGTTTGACTTGTTCTCAGGTTGGGGAAAGGGGGAATTTATTCCTATCTTCCTTTTTAAAACTCTAAAACTCTAAAAATGCAAGGTATGTTTCTATAGTGGGAAACAGTAAGTGTAATACATGAAAATAGTACTGTATTTTTTCGATTTTTTTTTTTTTTGCCGGTTTCTTGAGAGTGCCAGTTGCTTGAGTTCTCGTTAACTGAGAGTTTACTGTATTCTAACACTATAAAAAGAATGGAAGGAGGCCATGGTGGTGTCCCTGCACAAGGGAAGGAGCTGCAAATGACCTAGGAAAAGTACATTTTTTTAAGAATTTACCATACCAGTAAATGTCTAAACAAATCACTGTTGCAGTATTGCTTGCTGATGGCACTTATCCTGCCAAGGATATTGTACATCCAGTCAGTACACCTAAGCTTGGGCATCTTCCCCTCATGCTGTATGTCTAAAGTATGACCTATGCATGAGACTACATGCTAGTACATAGCAGATGCATATATGCAAATTTCCTCAGAGTACTACTGCCCCATGAAATGTAAACTGAGGATAAATAAAGAGTAGGAACAATACTCAGGTAGGGTAGAGAGAGGAAAGGGTGGGCCACCTCAGCGCAGTATATAAAAAATATAACATGAAAAAGAAAAGTAAGAAGGAGGGACTGTGTACATGTTGTATCAGTCAACTACTCAGACACCTACTGTTATGGTAAGTTCTTATACAACTGTACTATGTCCTTCATTAAATCACTGTTGCAGAATTGCTTAATAATTGGAAGATTTCCAAAGCTTTTACACTGACTTGAAAGAGGACTGAAGAGCAGGGCAGGTGTACAGAATGCATTGAAGAATGGATCTGGAAAAAACAGTTTTGGCCCTAGAAAATGCATTTATTTTACAGTACTTAGTAAAGGTGTGTATGGAAGACCAATGGGTTGCTTTTAGAATAAATCTTGAGTCAAGAGCCATGAAAATGACTCCAGAAGCTGCAACACTAGCAGAATAAGCTTTGACGTGGCCTTGGAGGGACTTTACAAGAAAAGTGTAAGAAAAGAGTACAGCAAGTGAAATCCACCTAGAGAATGCTTGTTTTGTTAACAAAAAAAAGACAAAAAACATTTTTACCTTCATAGGAAACAAACAGTTGTCTGTGAACATCAAGCAAATTAATTTTACTCCTTATTTTGAGGTTTAGGAAAATGTTGGTAAAAGAATGTACTCATTTACTATCTTAGGCATAAAGGAAGGCTTGGTCTTGAGTGATCCTCTGTCTTTATGAAACACAGGAAGGGTGAAGAAGACATAACAGCTTCTAACTCTAAGACTCTTTTAGCAGAAGTCAATGTCACTAACAGACTGTACTCCATGTACAGAATCTTAAAGAAGTATTTATGTAAGCTCATTCCAGGATTGAAAGTTGTCTGGCTGATCCACCAATTAAATTATTTCTTCACAAACAGCAAGACTAGAACTGAGAAGTTCAAAGAATGGCAGTGTTGTGCCTAAAATTGCTTGATATGCCATTGAATCGTCCTCATGTGGAATCTGCCAAATGGAATAATCTGTATTGTATATTTCATGAACCCAAGGGCTCTCAGAAAGTACTATTGTGTAAGTAAACTTACCATAACAGAAGATGCTTGAATAATCACTGTTGCAGTAGCATTAGCTATATTGGGGGGGGTATAGGGTTATATCTTACTAAGGATATAACAGAGTTTTCATGCCGATTGAGAGAGGAAGCCTAGAGACCATCAAAGGTCAATGCTAGGAAACTAACATAAAGGTTCTTAGTCTGGCGGGTCCCTATTACATTATCGAAAAGTAAGTTCAGCAAACGACACTTACATCAAAAATACCATTCATCGAACTGTTCATAGTGAGACTGTGGTACAGTGAAGATCACAAAATTTGCCCTTTCCTCACTGTAGTGTGAACACGGAGTTGGTATATATAATTAGCAAGAAGTGTGTGGGGCACAGCCCCCCCACAAGAGCAAAATCGATGAACGGCATTTTCGATGTAGTTGCCATTCAGTTAACTGACTTTTTGATGATGTAATATAGACCCTATTCTGGCAACAGAAAAATATAAAATGGGGGGAGAGTGGACGGAAGGAAAGACTATTGCAGCAGTGATCATTTGAACACCTGCTGCTATAGTAAGTCTGCTTACACAGCTGTACTGTGTTCAGGATAATGACCATTGCTGCAGTAGCCTTAGCTATACAGGTGGACTAGCATAGCTTAAAAATACTGGGACAAGGAAGGATGAAGGTCCAGCAGTCCCTGGTGAATGGTCCTAGCAAAGGCCTGTCCAAGGCCTGGAGAAGGCATCTAGTTTGTACTTTTTTGTAAACCTACGCACAGACGACTAAGTTGCTGCTTTAGAATACTTCTAGAATTCAACCCTTTCCAAAAAGCCAGAGATGAATCCAAGTTATTAGTAGACTAAGCCTTGTTCTTGCCTTTAACTGCTTCATTGTGCTAGGCAAAAGAAATGGTAATGACATGAAACAACCATTTGGAAATACTCAGTTTTGACACAAGTTTGTCCTTTCGTCTTGCCTTCACCAGAATGAACTGATCAGAGTTCATGAAAGTTTGCCTTCACTCCCTAAAACCACACTGATCCATATCTATCAATCTTGGCAACAACTTTAGGTTCATAGGTTCATAGGTTCATACTAGGCTATCTGCCCGAGGGCATTTACAAGCCTAGCCCATCGTTTTGTGGCTTACGCCACCCCTTTAGTATGGGGAACTATACCCATTATTTTGCTGTGCCTCTGTCGAGCAGTGACACTGAGGTAATCCCTGGGGTATATCTGCAATCTCCCATCCATTGGTCAAGATTTCTCTTGAACAAGGCCAGCGAGGTGCTCTGCCTCACATGTACCGGGATTTTGTTCCACAGCATAGGGAGTCTTTGGGTGATGAATCTATCCCTCCAGCACGTCCTATTAATAGCCGTGTCGAGGTTTAAGTCTCCCACCCTTGTGGCTCTGATGGATCTAGACTTTTTGAGGTGAAGCATATTCATCAAACCTGGGTTTGACATGGCCTTGTATGTTAGGCAAAGGTCACCTCTGAGCAAGCGGTGAGCGACTGAATAGAGCTGGAGTTCTTTCAGCCGGGCAGCATAGGACAGATTTTTGAGACCCTTTATCCTTTTGGTGAGGAACTTTTGTGGCCTCTCCAGCTGCTGCAAGTGTCGGGTCAGATACATTCCGAATGGGGCATTGTACTCAATCATTGGTCTGATGAGTGATGAGTAAAGGGAGACTATGACCTCCCTTGATCTAGATGAGAATCCCTTCATGATAAGGTGGGCAATGTAGAAGGTCTTCCTAACTACTTTAGCTACATGGGTGTCGAATGACAGACTACTATCAACCTGGGTCCCCAGGTCCCTGATAACTTCTTCTGTGCTCAGTGGATTGCCACCTATTTGGTAGCTAGGGGTAACCTTGTTTTTCCCGAAGGGTATGACTATGCATTTTTGGCATTTAACTTTAGGCCATGGCTCTGGCACCAGTTATCCATTTCTGTGAGATCCTTCTGAAGGATATCTGTGTCAGATGTGTTTTCTACTATGGCACCCAGTTTGCAGTCATCTGCAAACTTTGTCAGCCATAACCCTCCTGTGTTTGCTTGTACTTCGGAAAAGTAGATGCCAAACAAGAGTGGGCCCAGGACTGAGCCCTGTGGGACACCACTTGTGACAGGCTTTGAGTCTGACATGGCGCCAGCAACTCTGACCCTGTGGGTTCTGTCACTCAGCCAGTTTGCAACCCATCTTGTGATGTATGGGTTAACATTTAAGCTGATGAGTTTTTCAATGATACCCGAGTGGGGTATTGTATCGAAGGCCTTAGCCAGATCGAGGTAGGCTGTATGGACTGCCTTTCCCTCATCAATGGCTTTGGTGACTGTTTCAAAAAAGTCAACCAAGTTTCAAAGGCATGATCTGCCTTTGACAAAGCCAAACTGGGTTGGATCCAAAGTCTGCAAATTCCCTATGTCTTTATTTATGAGGTCCATTATGATCCTCTCCATGGCTTTGCAGATAAGGCTTGTCAAGCTAATGGGCCGGTAATTTCCAGGGTCGGTGGAGGCACAGCCTTTGTGAAGTGGGACCACAGTTGCAGTGCGCCACTCCCTGGGTACGTATCCAGAGGTAAGACTTTGATTAAACAGCTGTCCTAGCTGTGGGTTTAATTCCTCATTGAGTTCGTGGAGCACACAGCCGGGGACACCATCAGGTCCCATTGATGCTGTGTTTTTTGCTTTGGAGAGAGCAGTTCTCACTTGGGCGCTGGAGATGTTCGGGGGCTGCAATCGCTTGCTATAGATATCTCTCCTTTTGCGGGGGGGGAGAAGTTTGCACTGAACCTGTCAGCCAGTATGTTGGCAATGTCTGTAGGATCAGTAATCTTCACATCATTTTGAACTAGTTCTGAGCATATCTGGGTGTTTCCTCCTAGGTTTCTAACATAGCTAAAGAAGGCCTTATGATTGTCTTTTGAGTCTTTAGCTATTTTTCTCTCGAAATTTGCTTTGGATGATTTTATGAGAGCTCTTAGTTTGTTACTTATAGTGATCAAGGGTGTCTTACCTTTTAAGGATTTTGCTCTATCTTGTAGTAGCTTCCTCCTTTTGTTGTAGAGTTTGTTTATGGCTGGGGTCCACCAGACTGGACGCTTGCCTTTGGTACAAAGAGTCTTTGTTTTGCTTGGGATTGCCTTATCCATGCAGTCCTGCAGGTGCTGGTAGAAGGCATTTGTAAGTGATTCAGCGGCTTGAGTACTGTTTTCCACGGCTCGGGGCCTTAAAGGAGACCACACTAGTCTTTAAAAGTGTGAAGTCGGCTTTTGAGAAGTTCTTTACTGTGGTCTTTTTATTTCAGGTGGGGTGGGATGAGGACCTCCAGCGAGATTAGTTTGTGATCTGATCTCACCAGTGAGGGGTATACTTCTGGTGTTGAACATTGTGCTCCCATGTTCGTGATGATGAGATCAAGTATGTTATCTCCTCTTGTGGGGATGGTGACTAGTTGTTCCATGGCATTTGAGTTTATGAATTCCAGGAACTTTTGGGCTAGGGTGTTTGGGCTTGAGTAGTGTTCCCAGTCTGTATTAGGGTAATTGAAGTCACCTAGTATGATGGTGTTTGGTGATACATTTATCCCTCTAGTGTTTTCAGGAAGGCCATGTGAGGTTCCTGAGTTTGTGAGGGTGGCCTGTAACATGCTACAATTTGCAGAGCAGTCTTGCCTATGGTTAATTGCACCTGGATGGTCTCCGATGCATCGTGCATTGCCACCAGTCTTGAGGTGTGGGTGTCCTTGATGAATATGGATACCCCGCCTCCTTTCTTGGTATTGTCCGGATTTTGGGGCGGAACGCATGATATGAGGTAAAACCTGATAGCGCTGGGGTGCTCTCAGGAGCCTTGAACCAGGTTTCTGTCACAGCACAGACATCGATGTTCTCCATACTGAGAAGGGCCTCGAGTGCGTGCATTTTGAGATTTAGACTTCTGGCATTGAGCAGCATTACCCTTAGTTTTTTCCTTTTTGTGTTCTAGGGTGGTAGGTTTAGAATTTGAGCCTTGCCTAAAAAGGCACTATGGGGTGGCAAGAGCCTTTGCCAATATCCGAATCCCAGGGGTGACAGGTGCAAGCCGTCCCTTGGCAGCGTGGCTTGTCCAGCATGTCATCCCAGGCAGACAGATACTGGATCCCCTTTGAATGACACCAGTGTTTAAGCCAATTGTTAAAGCTGATCATCTTATCTCTGTATTGTGGCATCATTCTTGGTGAAGGTAGGATACTGCTCAAGGTCAGGGTCATACCTGCCTGGGCTACATAATCGGAGAGCTCCTCAATGTCTCTTTTCATGTAGTCCAAGGAGGTGCGTCTCAGGTCGTTTACACCAGCGTGGACAATGACTGAGTCATATTTGTACCTGCTGTTGAGAGACCTGAGTGCTTGCGTTATGTGGCGGATTCTAGCGCCCGACAGGCAGCTTACTGTGACCTTCTCCTTACTCAGTCTGGTGAGCGGACGTCAGTGTGTCTGACTATGGAGTCACCAATGACTAGTGTGTCTGGCATTGTGTTTGGCCTTAAGGGCTGTGACTGTTTGACACTCTGACTGTGAGGTCTATGTGTTGCAGGTGTTGTGTTCTGAGGTGGTGGTTGTTTGGGTGTCTGCTTTGGTGGCCTCTGCTGTTTTGGTAGATTTTTGATCAGAGCCTCCGAGTATGTCTTTGTGTGTTTATGTGTATGATTTGAGGTTGTAATGGTACTATGTGAGACTGGGTCTATAGTGTGTGTGGTAACCTTCTCCTCCTGACTGGTCTTGCCAGTCCTATGTTGAGAGAGCTCAGCCTCCAGTTTGGCCGTATAGTTGCATCTCTCGCATGTATTTGTGTTTTGTGGGAGGAGGAGAGGGTTGTCTGTGTACATGAGGCAATTGTAACATTGCCTCAATATTCCCAGGTTCACCAGCTGAGCAGGAGAGGACACTAGCAACTGATCCCTCGACATGCTAGAAGGATAGACAAAAAACTTTAAAAAAGATTCCGGGGGACGTGGGTGACCGAGAAATGGGGGGTTGCCTTTTTGGGGTACTATCTATGACAAGAGTGCCGTATCAAGGTAATAAGTACTGTAGGAGCAAGTGCTAGGTTTAACAGATAGAGAACAGTATATACATATGTAATTATAATTGTGATTTGAAATTGAAATGGGCCTATATGAAGCTATTTCTAAAGGGTCTTTGCCATCTTTAGGTAACACACCCACCACAGCTATCTTCCAAAATGTTGGTGTTTCTCTCCCTTTTAAAATATTGTTAAACATAATCAAATCTTTATCACTTTCTTCCCTACTAATTTTGAAACTTCCACAGGAATACCATCTGTTCCTGGAGATGTTTCTGAAGACTGGTTACACATCACTGTTTTTATGTCATTACCTCATAAATTAACTGTTAGTTGTTGAGCCTCATCTACCTTTAACCTTGGCATAATTAAGTATTCCATAAATATTTCCATTTGCACTCTTTCTACATTTCCACATTTCTCTGTTTTATACAAATGTTCATAAAATTTCCAAAATATCTCTAAAACCTCTACAGGATCTCTGGTTATATTTCTTGTTATAGGTTCCCTAAGTTTCGTGACAACCCTTTCAACTTTCTTTTACCTAGGTTATTGTGCTAAAAGTTTCTGTGCTCTGGAGTTATCAAAAAAGTTGTTTAACTGCAATCTTTCTAAACTCATTCATAACATACATATACTCCCTTATTTTATATTTGCTCCTCCTCTTGATCTATGAGATTCCCCTTTTCTGTAATACTTAAAAATAAAAGTAGGCAGGAAAGGGCCAGTGTCTTAATTTTTACTTAATTTCACTACATTTTTATCATAGTTTTCATTGGTGCATGATCAGAAATATTTATTAGATGTGTGTCAAAGCTTTCGATTAAATGTACATGTTCCTGAGAAATATATATTCTATCTGGGTCTACGACTAATGACCGAAACGACGATTCCCCGACAGAATATTCACTGACGCGAGATGACCGACAGGTAAGTTTACCGACAGGGTTATTTGCCGACAGCGGAAAGACCGACAAGGGAATGTGCGATCGCGACCCGGTAAGTGTGCGATGGTGACGGAGTTAGGAGTGGTCAGGTAAGTGCTCGAGATTGTGGGATGTCGGCTTAGGCTGTGGGAAAGGTGAGTGTGTGTTTGTGTCGGAGGTATGGTTCGGGTAAGGTAAGTGTGTGTTAGTGAGGGACTGTAGTTTAGGGACGGGTTAAGTGAGTTAGGGTTAGGGTGCAGGTAGGTGATGTGCGTTAGTGTCGGAGCTTGGGCTAGGGGTGGGTTAAGTGAGTTAGGGTTAGGGTGCAGGTAGGTGATGTGTGCGTTAGTGTCGGAGCTTGGGCTAGGTGTGGGTTAAGTGAGTTAGGGTTAGGGTGCAGGTAGGTGAAGTGTGCGATAGTGTCGGACCTTAGGGTTAGGGTTTGGGTCAGGGCTAGTGTGTATGCTATGTAGTGTAGTGTGTTGTTTACTTTCCGAGTGTCGGTGTAATGATGTTCGGTGTTTTGCGTTGTCGGGTTTGTGTGATGTCGGTTATTTGGCGTCGGTGAGTTTTGTGTCGGGGAATCGTCGTGTCGGTGTTTAGTAGTAGACCCATTCAATCTAGTCTAAGCCCAGTTATTATACCTTGGTGAATATGTAAATTCTGTCAGAGTTCCTACTACTGGATTCATATTTTCCACACCAAATAGTTTAATAAATTTCTTCAGAAATCTACTCTCCTTTGTTCTACTGTCCCTTCTAGGTCCTCCTGATACATCCTCACTAATGCAAATCAAATTCTTGTTCCCATCTATAAATAATGTTCCCTGCTGAAAGCTGATTATTTCTTCCAAAAATTTCTTAAACTCTTTAACAGCAGTTTTGGTACAATATAAATACATGGCATTGTAATCCTCCTCCCTTGTCAATAGTCCCTTACTACCATAAATCAACCACTTTTATCTTTTTTTTTCCCCTGACCTATCATATCGGTGCCCCACTAGCAATTAGTATAATTGCTCCCCTTTTCCTCTCTACCTGATATTTTGCTGAATATCCATTCTGAAACCCTCTCTTTGTCAAATTGAGATACTCATTTCTTTCTAAATGTGTCTCCTGCAGCATTACTATTTGCACTCTACATTTTTAATATAATGTAATACTCTTTCCTTTTATCTACACTGGTAAGGCCATTCATGCTCCAAAATATATGGATAGTGTAGCCATCATGAGAAAAAGCTATTCTTCCCACCTATTATACATGACAGTTTTTTTGAGTGTGTATTTCCAGCTTTTGTGTTACATGCATATACTAATGTTTGGTAGGCTGATCTTTTGTACAGCTGTTTTTTCTCATCTCCATTTGAACCTATGTCACATTTTCCATCATTTTTGTTTTAATGAAAGCCCTTAAAAAAACTAAATAGAAAACATCCTCATTCTCAATTAATGGGAAACAAACACACAAACTATGTACATCTTCGAAATATGATGTTTAACCCTCAAGAACAGAACAACTGCCCCAGACAGATAGTTGCACTTCCAGGCATTATCTAACCTAAAATTATGGTTACTTATGCTACAGCCTGTGCTCCCATTTACACTGACTGCTGTCTTTTCTTATTTCTCTTCCCCTCCCAGATATGAAAAGCAGCTTGTAAGCTTTCAGAAAACATTAACTTTTAGCCATAATAAAAAGTGCAGAAGCTATCTTGAAATGAAACTAAATTATACACTGTTCTATTAACTCCATTAAAGTGTTAAGGCTGCTAGGGAGGTTACTACCTCTCATTCACTTCCCATAATTTCAAAGTTAATTGTTTGTTTTTCACTGAACTGCTTGCAAATACACCTTTAAATTTTGCATGTCCCTCAGTAAATAATACTTAGAATTCTTATTATTAACTGTCTGTAGCTGCAGACAGCTTGTTTCCAGGGAAATGTATTCAGAAATGATTCTTTGTAAATTTTAATCAGAAGAGCATGCATAGCTGAACTCACCTACAGGCATCTTTTTTTAACAAGAAATATCTTTATTAAATTATCATGCATGACATAGGTCATCATACATTTATATAAACAAAAACAAACCATACCGACATAATTTTAGTTGCAAACATTATACATCAAAGACCATTTTAACATAATTGTAGTTGCAAACATAATACATTAATTATAATCTATCCAGCCATTGTCAGTCAAACATTATATAGCTCATTCATATCTTGCCTTCTTTTAAAACTCATTCATCCTCTGCATGTATTTTTCTCACAATTCCCATTTTTCCTACGTAATTTACTCTTATCCTTTTCTAAAGATCTCAATTCCAGTTGTGTTATTTGTGGAACTATGTTCACTACTTCTAATAAAGTTCATTTAGAATTTGATTTGCATTTTCTAGTAATTTTTTGGCAGCCACCATAATTATTTAGCAAGGACTTACTATGTCTAGGCAATTCTGATTCTGTATCATAGCTCAAAAAATCATTTCTTAGTTACACCAATTTGCTCAACCAGTATCTCTGACAGTGCAGTCTGCAGGGAATCTTTAAAGTCTGCCAGCTCATTATTCTCCCAGAAAATATGTTCCCAGTTACCTCTTTCTTTCCTGTCACACCTCCAACATTTGCTGTCTACCTGAGGGAAAATTCTTTGGAGTCTACTTGCTGTATAAAAATACCAATGTAAACACTTCCAAGCAAAGATCCTAAATTTTCTAGACTTTGTTGTATATTTGGCAGGCGTACATATACCCCCATTGTTTCTTTGTGAATTGCTTATCCAATCTCTCTTCCCAATTCTTTATAACCTCCCCTGATTGATTCTTACAGTTATCATGCAATATTTTGTCTACACTATTATTTTTTTTCCTTTTTTAATGGCAGATTCTGTTCTAGATTCTACTAAAAATTCTACAAGTGCTAATCTTTCACTTAGGATACCCCTATTTCTTTCTGTTTGCCTATACACTGATATTAATCCTTGATAGGGATGGCAATCTCTATCCTGCAATCCAAACTGGCTTCTTCTCATTCTATTACTTTTCCCTTTCTAATTACTTGTTCCCAATACCTTGGTTCTTTTATCAGTTTTCTCCAATAAATTCCAACCCCCTCTTGCCTGTTGTCTGTATCCCTAATTGCAGTCATCCCTCTCAAAATAATCTCCTTTCTCCATTCCTGTGCTGGCTTAGGTCTTAGAATACTTTCTGCTACTTTGTGAATATAATATTCTGCATGGTTATTGTTACTCTTCTTAAGTGTCAGCATACAAAATCTCAGTCACTCATTGTTTCTTGACCCCCACCCCATTTCATCATCACCCCTTTCCACTTTGAATTATCATTTTCTGCTTGTGCTCTGTATAGGAGCCATAACTGTGTAGTTCTGAAATATCCCTTCAAATCCCAAACTGCCTTGTTCAATTGGAAGAATCAGCGTATCCCACCTTACACTTGCCATCTTCCCCTCCCAGATAAAATCATTCAGCTCTTTATTAATTGCTTTCCACAACCTCTCCTCTGGTTGATAAAAATATGCCTGACTTGTGTATAAAACTTAAGGGATTAAAAATATTTAACTGCTTGTATTTTGCTCTCCATACCAATAAAGCAGAGCTTCCGATTTCTCAGTTTTTGTATTATCTTTTGTTTAGTCTCTTTCCACATATCCTTAACTGCCACACCAAAATCCTTTTTAATCCATAATCCTGAATGTCCCCATAAATATGGATATTGCTGAACCAATTAATGTGTGGGTACATAATTTATAACTACTGCCTTTGTTTTAGCTACATTAATTTTGTATCCTGAAGAGATCTGACACTGCCTCAAAATGTTTCACAACAGTGAAATGTCCTTTTCTGGTTTAAACACATAAAAAATAATATCATCTGTAAACAGAGCCAGCTTTTCTTGACTACCATACCCTTATTTTCTTTGCCAATGGTTCTTAATATAGTGCAAATAACAAAGGGGAAAGAGGACACCCCTGCCTGGTTCTTCTGCTCAGACAAAAATTATCAGAGAGAAACCACCCAGGGAATGCAAATGCTTCCATTGCCCTCCTCATAAAATCCCATCTTACTCTGATAAATGCTTTCTCTGCATCAAGACCCACCAACAACAGGGTATTTTCTTATATTTAGCTTCCATCTGGATCATCAATGTTCTGTTAATGCTGTGAAATGTTTGCCTCCCCTCCACAAAACAACACTGATCAATGTCTGCCAATTTTAGCATCACCTTTGCCATTCTTTCAGCCAATATAGACATAAACACTTTATAATCATGGTTTAGGATTGGAATGGGCCTGTGTGAAGCTGGAACTGATGGGTCTTTGCCCTCTTTAGGTTTTATAGCCATCACTGCTTTCTTCCAGGAAGTTGGTGGCTCTCCTCCTCTTAAAATGTTGTTAAACAAAACCTTCCAGATCTTTATCATTTTTCCCCCCTCCTAGGTTCCAAACTTCCACAGGAATACCATCTATTCCTGAGCATACTTCTCTATTGTACATATTTTCACAGAATGCCCATATCTTTGCTTCATATTTTTGGTCCACTTTCACAAAATTATGTTTTTCTAGCAAATCATTGAAGACTGAAGTCAGAAAATAATTTGAGTTTAGACTCCATACTCCAGAAAATTCATAATAATGCAAAACCTGTTATTCTATCAACTCTTCTAAGTTTGTAAGAGCAATATTTAAAAGTTATCACTATTTTTTGGACCATTGTCCCCTCATTATTTATGGATTTGCCCAGATTTCTTGTTCGAAGAGGTTGAGAGGTAGGTTCCTGAGGACTTTCCTGTTGAACGGTTATACATCACCATTTTTATCTCATCTCCTCCTATCCTAACTAGTAGTAAATGAGCCTTAACTGCCTCTAACCTTGGCATATTTAATTCTTCCATAAACATTTCAATTTCTACCTGTTCTTGATCTCCATATTTATCTGCTTTATATAGACTTTCATAAAATTTCCAAAATATTTCTATTACCTCTGCAGGATCTCTTGTTATCTTCCTTGTTATATGCTGTTGACTGAGTCATTCCACTAAAAGTTATTGTGCTCTGGCATTATTATAAAAAACAGTTGCTTAGCAGTAATCTTTCTAAACTCACGCATATTATCAAGGTAAATCCTTTTATTTTCTGCTTAGCACTCTGCAATTGCTCATCTTCTTGTTCTATGAGATTCCCATATTATCATTTGTCAGTCCCTCTAAATAATATCTCTCTCTTTATTTTAACCCTATTTTTAAACTCCACTTTAATTTTATTCCATCCCCTAGCTATATTTTCAGAAGAAATTTCTGTCTTTTCTAATAACTCCTGAATAATTTCCATTAACCATTCCTTAGTTTCTCTCTTTTCAACAGATAGGTGGGAATGCGCCAGTGTCTCATATTTATTTTGTTACCCTGTAGTTCAATTTTAGTTATTACTGATGCATGATCTGAAATAGTTATTGGATGTGTATCAAAATTTTCAATTAAATGCATGTGATCCTGTGAAATATATAGTGGATATAAAAAGTTTACACACCCTTGTTAAAATGCCAGGTTTTAGTGATATAAAAAAATGAGACCACAATAAATCATTTCAAAACGTTTCCCACCTTTACTGTGACCTATAACCTGTACAATTCATTGAAAAACAAATCTGTTAGTGGAAAAATATAAAACATAAAAAACATTCAATAAGCTGGTTGCATAAGTGTACACACCCTTAAATTAATACTTTGTTGAAGCACCTTTTGATTTAATTACAGCATTCAGTCTTCTTGGGTAGGAGTCTATCAGCATGGTAGTCTTGACTTGACAATATTTGCCCACTCTTCCTTGCAAAAGTTCTCCAAATCTGTCAGATTGCAAGGGCATTTATTGTGCACAGCCCTCTTCAGGTCACCCCACAGATTTTCTATTGGATTTAGGTCTGGGCTTTAGCTGGGCCATTCCAAAACTTTAATTTTCTTCTGGTGAAGCCATTTTTTTTTATTTGGATATATGCTTGGGGTCATTGTCATGTTGAAAGGTGAAATTCCTCATCTTCAGCTTTCTAGCAGATACCTTAAGGTTTTGGGCCAAAGGTGACTGGTATTTGGAACTGTTCATAATTCCCTCCACCTTGACTAAAGCCCCAGTTCCAGCTGAAGAAAAGCAACCCTAAAGCATGATACTGCCACCACCATGCTTCACCATGGGGATGGCGTTCTTTTGGTGATGCAAAGTGTTGTTTTCTCTTGGCAGCCTCCCTGACCAGTTTTCATATTGTCTGTTCAATCAATTTTGGAGGGCTGTCCAGTTCTTTGCAATGTCACTGTTGTCCTATATTTTCTCCACTTTTTGTTGATTGTTTTCAATGTGTTCCATAGTAGAGCCAATGCTGTGGAAATTTTTCTGTTCCCTTTTCCTGACTGATACTTTTGAACAATGAGATCCTTTGATGCTTTGTAAGCTCTCTGCGAACCATAGATTTTGCTGTAGCAGGCAACAAACTAAATGTCAGGAAAATGCTGCTTGGACAGCTGAACTTTATTTGGGTTAATCAGAGTCTATTTAACTGATGGCAGGTGTGTACCCAAGAAGACCGAATTCTGTAATTAAATCAAAATGTGCTTCAACAACATATTAATTTAAGGGTATGCACACTTATGCAACCAGCTTATTGTACGTTTTTTTTATTTTTTATATTTTTCTCCCTAACGGATTTGTTTATTTTTCAGTTGAATTGTAAAGGTTATAGGTCACATTAAAAGTGGGGGAAAAGTTTTGAAATTATTAATTGTGGTCTCATTTTTTTTATATCACAAACCCTGGTATTTTAACATGGGTGTATAAACTTTTTATATCCACTGTAGGTTCTGTCTAGCCTAGCCCAGTTTTTGTATCTTGGGGAATAATATGTAAATTCACTAAAAAGTGCTACAACTGAATTAATATCTTCCATGCCAAATATTTTTATACATTTCTTCAAAAATCTACCTTCCTTTAATATATTTTCCCTTCTGGTCCCCAAAGGCATATCTTCCTTGCTGCAAATCAACTTTCAGTCCCCACCTATACGTAATATTTCCTGCTGAAAACTGATTATTTCTCAAAGAATTTTCTTAAGCTCCATTATAGCAGTTTTTAGGCGGAATACAAATACATGTCAATATAATCCTCCACCCTTGCCAGTAACCCCTTAATACTACATATATATAATTATTGTCTTTTTTATCCTTTTCTATCACTATTGGAAGTTCTCTTGCAATTAATATACATACTCCTCTTTTCCTTTGTGCCAGGTATTCTGCTGAATAACTGCCCTGAAAACCTTTCTTTATCAAGTTCACATGTTCAGTTCTTTCCAAATGTGTCTCCTGTAGCATAGGTAGTTGCACTCTACATTTTTAATATAGTTCATTACTCATTCTATTTTGCATATATCTGTGAGAATATTAACATTTAAAGATAATATCAAAAGTCTCATTATGTTAAAACATTATTCGCACCTTTTATTTGTAACAGTATTTTGTTAACTATCTACTTCCAGTTTTTGTATTACATGCACACACTAATGTTTGGCAGGTTGACCTTTTATACAGTTGTTTCTTGTGATATCCATTTGAACCTATGTCACATCTTACAAAACATTTTGTTTTACTGACAACCCTCAAAAAATGCACCCCATACATCCCAAAGACCTATTAACTTAATATTAACATACAAAACTGTGTACATCTTCAAATACTGACACTTCATCTTCCTAAAAGGAACAACTGACATCCAAACTCACAGACTTAGGTTAACCTAAAAGGAAGGTAATCCATGCTAAGATGCATTTTACAGCCTGTGCTTCTACTAAGTGCTGTCTGTTTTTGTCTTATTGTTTTACTCTCGCAGAATGAGAAAACACTTGAATGCTTTCAGAAAATATTATTTCCTAGCCATCGAAAGAAAGCTATTAAAAAAGTATTTTTGTTTTTATATCTCTTAATCAGACTGTCTCCATGGAGTCATGAGAACCAGATACTGGGTTACTACTACAAGCATTTATTTATTTATACTGGGTTGCTTCTATAAGCATTTATTTATTTATTTATTTGCTAGAGGAAACCTTTATTACATTCAATGTTCTTTTTCATTTATTTGCTTTCTCTTAAAACTTATTACTAGATAAAGCCAAGAGCCTTAATCCAATCATTCCCCTTATGCAAGAATGAGAAAAAGCACATCATTTTTTTCTTGTATTATACTCATTTGAACAGACTTTTCTTCTTTTTGTTTACACTGCAGCACCTACATTTCTTAAAACTGAACAAGAAGAAAGAGAAAAGAAGGAAAAAAACAGGGGCACCTGTTTACTTCAGTATCTCAAGTAAACTTGAAATTAACTGAGAAACCTTTATAGAATGTAGATATCATGCACTACACAAATATTACTGTTAAGAACAACAGTTTATTTTACTTACAGTTAACTCTTTCCTTCCTCTTCCCCTCTCCTAAATGTCCCTCCAGTCATTAATAACAGGAAGTAGGGCATATGCTTTAGCCCCCTACAAGTTTAACAAAGTCAAAAAAGTCCAATGTTTTGAGGTTTTCTTATTCTGTCATATTTCAAAAATATAATTAATGCTTTATAATCCCAAATTTATTTGTCAATTTCTGATTTGTTGGTTTTATTCATTTTTATCTCTGTCTCCTAAATCCAACTTTTGGTTCTTTTCCAACATACATTTAATTTTTCTAGTCGACTCTCATGCATTTTTCTCTCGCTCAAGAATTTTCTGTTGAAACATTGGAAACGGTTTCACTGGTACAATCCCTCTGTGGTCTTCATTACTAGAAAAACAAGAAGTAGAATATCCTTCTGTTTCACAGCTCATTTTTTCTTGGATAAGCTTTTGTATTTCCTCCTTAGCATGTTCTGCATCAAAAAGTGATTTTGTGCCTCCAGGAAAGAATATTCTGAAGACAGCCAGATACAGCAGTTTAATTCTCGCTCCTGCATTTTGACATTCCCTGATAAGTGGAATAAATTTACTCCTCCTCTGTCTGGTGTACAATGAGCAATCATTTTCCACAAACACTCAACTCTCTCCCACTTTTAGTACTTTGTCCTTCTGCCACAGTTTTGTCAGAATCAACTCCTTCTGCTGGTAGGGTTGCAGCTTTACTATTAAAGGTCAGGGTTGATTACTCATAGCTAGGTTTGGAGCATGCACTTGGTGTGCCCTTTCAATTAGCAAATTCTGCTGTGGAACACCAGTCCAGTTACTTTTTATGCTTTCATAAAATTATTCCAGTTTCTGCAGTGCTGCAGAAAATTTCAGGTTTTCTCTGTGTGCACTGTCTTCTAACTCTATTATTTTTTAAATGGTTCTTCTTGAGCAACTTCCTATTCAGACAGCTTTTTCTTCATGTCATCCTCTGATTTTTGCAGTTTTATCGGTTCATCTCAATGGCTAGTTAAAGCTTCTTCTAGTTTTCCACCCTTTCGTTGTTTGAACTGATACACTGCTTCAATGTTTCATCATTTATTTTAATCACCTCTGAGTGCACTTGACTTGTGTTTTTCTCTGAATTACTGGAAGCCATCTCTTGAACCAAAGCTGAAGCTTGAACTGCTTTTTGTTGAACAGTTGTAGAATCCTTCCAAGACACTGCCTTCTCTTTACCTTCTCTGGTTATTTTTTTTCAGGTTTTCCAATGTTCTACTTTGCTGGCATACAGGCAGTGTATTTACTAGCCAGTAAATGAATTTTACCAAAAATAAATAAATAAATCAATGTCAATCCTTTACCTCAGTTTTTGTTTTCACACTGGGGGAGGTGAAGTTATGCTACTGATCATTGTGCAGCCATTCTAGAAGTCCCAGACACAGCAAATCGTAAGAAATGTCTGAAATATGGAGCTAAAAGAAAGTAATAATAAGCATATTTTAAACCCAAGGTCACCAGAAAACTTAAATGGGGAATGAGAGGAAACATGTTGTGAAGAGATAGCATTTTGAACATGGACACTATCACAAACTACTTTAAAAGGAAAACACTGGAACTGGTCTCAATGAAGAGTCTTTCTTTGGCACTTGAAGCCTTCCTGAATAAATACCTTCTCCTATCTGAAAAGGGGGGACTGCTTCTATAACACCCTGAGTCAGCAGATGCTGAATGACAGAAGTGGGGAGTGGACTGACTTCTGTATCTATGATGAATTACTTTCAGAGCGTATTTGTATATGACTAACAGTTAAGAAAGAGAGAGAGAAACAGAATTTCAGATTTTTGGGAAGGATCAAAGGTTGGCCAGGGTAGGAGAGTTGATTTTGAAGATAGCCATTCAGACTTGCTAGACATTCCTTCATTCTAGGGGTTCCCCATTTCTTCTTGGAACCTCCCTGTCATGTTTAATGTCTGCTTACCAGCAGCTTGCTGCACCTGTTTATGTTGCTTTTTATTTTTCATAAAAAGTTGTAGAGGTGGTATTAAACCCCATTACAAACTTGGAGAAGGAAGGGTGAAAATTCTGAGAATTTTCTGAATTAACTTTGCTCTTTCATGATACTTTTTAAGGACCTCTAAAGCAGTTGGTCCAAAGACTATCTCTCTAGCTAATCAAGAATTCAAAATTTCAGTTTTAACATCCTCTAAAAGTTTTAAGTATGGAGCAAAGTAGCAGTAGTCCTCGAAGTGACATCAGCCAAATTCTAAGCACATTTCAAAGAGTGGATAGCCATTTGAGACACAGAAGAAATAAAATTATACAAAAATATTTTTCCTCAGATAAGCAAAAAGATTCCATAATGTTCCTCAGGCTATCACACAAAAGACGCAAACACTTTTAACGTATGAGTTGTTGATAACTGACAATTCTAAAAATAAGTGTTGCAGAAGAATATACTTTCCCACAACTCTATTAAAATATTCAAATATTTGTCATAAGGGGAGGGATTAGCATTACCCAAATGTTTAGTAGCAGCTGAGTTTACTAGAAATCACTGCTGGGTTTGATTTGGAGTTAGAACTTTATCTATCTGCTCTCTTTGGGCAACAGGCTACCTGTCAGGCAAGTTACAAGCTGCAATAAATACATCTTCCAATGCTGTAAGAACAAGAGGAACTAGTATAGTTTCAGGAAATCCCAGTTGTTGTAAATCATATTTTTTATGAGACAGTGGACAATCATTATGGTCCCACTGAAACAACTGATTCATTCTAGAAACTGATTCAGAAAGAGGAAATTCTTCTAAGGGACTGTCAGAAGCAGCAATTTCCTCAGGATGAGAATTAGAAACATAAAGATAAAAAAATAAAAGTTATACTTTCACAATCATTTTGTGGTATAAAATCTTGAACATCTTCAGGAAATGGAGAATCACTTTTTTACTTTTAACAGAAACAGCTGAACTGGAACAGTCAAGTTCTTGAACTAAACCTCAAGCTAAGTTCAATAAAACACTTCTGTTCAAAAAACCTGAGAGAGGAGAAGGTATATGTTTAACATTTTGCTTCTTTTTGACAGAAATTCCTGAAAAAGGATACCTACTTTTGACAGGCAAAACCTCCTTAGAGACAGGCATTTCAGTCTTGTTAGGCACTGAGATATTCCTTGTTCTTTCCTCCATCCTCCAAGACTGACAAAAATGTCTGTCCCTTGCCCACCAAGGGCCCACCAACAGCTGCAGAAGAAGTATCTAAATCCCTAGTTTATAATGGATGTAGAGACTACACAGAGGGAGCCAAAAAAAAGATGAATGGTTTGAGGAACCAGAAACGGCCACAGTAGAGTCATTCATCTATGGCTGAGGCACTTCTGCAGCCTGCTGAAGTGTAAAGGCTGCTTAGCAATTTTTTTTCCTTTTGTGACTGGAAGAAGGAAGAACTGAGGAACTGGTAGGCTGTTCCACTGTAAAGACTAAAAAGATGCTGAATTCCTTGGGTACTTGGCAAAAGAGGAAAGTATTTATAAAGTAAGTTTTTCCATCAAAAAAAGTCAAAAGCACTTCAAACACTTATCTCCATCCCCAAATATAAAGTAACACAAGTTTTAAATTAGTTTTAACAACTTTTTCTACAGGCATATAAAGTAATAATCCTGTTAAAAAGTTACTAAAAATCATGTGACAGTCTACAAAAATACTTCCTTCAAGCTTATAATGATTAATTTCACAAAAGAAGTTCAAATTTTGTCATAAAATTAAAGTGTGGAAGGTCTTTTTCCCAAAGGGATCTTATCTACCCAGTAATGGAACAGCATCACTAGACCTTCTTTGATCTTCAAAAGTCTGTAACAGTAGTGCTCTTCAGTGGTTAGAAAGCTCTGAAGGCCATCATGCTCAAAGCACTCTTTCTTCAGCTCTGTTCAAGGTGTTTAGTAGTTTGGGCACACAGATTGTGCCCTTCGGCTTTGAAAGCTGACAGCTTTTATATCCTTAGTAGGATATAATAGCCCCATACAGCTAAGGCTACTGCAGCAGTGATCAATATGATGAACATTCTCTCTTGCAGAGGTCATTTTTAAAGTCAGAAGGGAGTATAAGTATGAAGTCAGAAACTGGATTTCTCCCCTGAGGAAAGAAGGCCATCATGCAAGAAATGCTTATTTGACATCCTAGAAAAACGCAATTCTTTGAAAGTTGTAGGCTGTTTTATTCAGGCCTATAATGAAACTAAGGTGAAGAAAAAGGTCTATGGTGAACCTGAAAAGTATTTTTTCTTTTAACATACTCTGAATTAGAAGGTATTCTAAATAAGGGTGGATATGTGTATCTTGAAGTCAGAAAAAAAGCTATCTCTGGGGCTAAAGATTTTGTACATGTCCTAGAAACTGTAGCTAGACCACACATCAAAGCAGAAAATTGAAAATGAAATTCCAGTAGCTAGACCACAGGGCAAAGCAGAAAATTGAAAATGAAATTCCAAAGCAGAAAATCTGAAGATATATCTGTGATATGAAAAAATAGGAAAGTGAAGACAGACATCTTTTATATCAAAAGTAACTAGGAAAGCATGTGGGAAAATCAAGGGAAGAAGGCTCTGCAGAGATAACATCTTAAATTTTGGAATTCTTAGGAAGTTGTTTAGGACGGTTACATGCAAAATGGATCTCCATGTGCCCTCCTTTCTTTGTATGATGAATAACCTAAAATAACCATCTGTCCTTTTTGGTGATGTTGGACTAATTCTGTGGTATCCTGATGGGAACGTTCTTATATGATTGGCAAAACAATTGTTCTTGGTTTGGAAGGACTTTCGGAATTCCAGATGTGACCAGAGGGAGGTTCCAAGTCAATCTGTATCCATTTTGGATTATGCTGAATACCTAGATGTCTGATGTTATCATTCTCTGAAGACATAGGAACTGAGATAGTCTTCCTAAATGAAACAAAGGTGTTGACCAAGGTAGGAGGGAAGAAGATTTGTAGTTGTAAACCTGAAGTCTTGTCACCAAAGAATCCTTTGAAATCTGACTTTGTTTTTTCTTGCCACTTCCTCTTACAGATTTTTTTTCTTTACTTTTTTACCTTTTGGTATTGGCTTTTAGCATTTGTGAAAGAAGGGTGCAGCTTTAGAAGGGTAATTCCCCTAAAATGTTGGTACAGTAGAGAGACAAAGTATTTACATTTAGTTTCACCTCCCCTCGCTTATAATTTCTGGAAAATATCCGGAAATGCTGGACCAAAAAGATTGCCTTTGTTCAAAGGGACATGCAGCAGCGTAGTCTTGACATTGTCAGGCAATAGCTGTAATCATTGCCAAAAAAATAAAAACTTCTTAAAACAGATCTAGTGGCTGCTGCACTGGAAGAAGCATCAGCAACACCATAGCCACCCTTTACTTAATGTCTTGCTACTTGCATAGCAAAACTGAGCATAGACAATAAATAATTATTATTATCAGGGTCAGGAATATCTGAAATCAGTTTGCTCATGTTATCAAACATAAAATGAGATACCTGGCATGAGAGTTTTGTATTTTATGGCATTGAAAGAAAGAATTGCAGATGTGTATACTTTCTTCCATACCCATCCATAGCCCTACTGTCCTTGTCATAAGGCAGGTGATTTGTAGAAGGCAGGAGCTTAGATGCTTTACCTGATTCAACTGAAATCAGAGCAGGATGCAAATGATGATTCTTGAAAAAATTTTAAGAGAGTCTGGGACTTGATAAAACTTATCATATTTAGGAGCAGATGGCTGTGACTCGGGTATCAAGGATGCAGACAAGAAGATATCTTGCAAAGCATCCAACATAAAAGGAATGGCTAAAGGCTTTGGGGCATCCAATGTTTCATAGGTCATTATAACTCTGTTGTACTTCAAAGACCTGCTTACATTTCAAGAGGAAGTGCTGTCTTGTGTCACCTAAATAAAATTCTTTTAAAGTAGAGTTAGGAGAAAGTGTATCTTCATCCTCCAACTCATATCTAGTAGGAGACTGACTCTGGGAAGAATAAGCTAAAGATTCCACATCAGAGTCTGAAGAGTCTTCATCTTCTGAAGATGTATTGCTCTTGATTTTTTGGGGAGTAGAAGAAGGTGTGGATGCTTCAGTGACATAAAAACTTTAAAAAGATCTTGAGAAAAATGATACCACTCCTGCTGTGGATCAGAGGGAGAAGGAGTAACAGGAAGAAAAGTATGCTTTGTTTTTTGTTCGCTTTTTTTTTTTTTTGGAGTGTCAACAGATAAATTGTGCAGTGGAGCAGACTCCTCTTGTACCGCTATAAGGACATTAGAACATTGTCTCATGCAAGGATTTGCAGTATGCTCTTCAGTCCTTCAGAAATTAACAAACAGGGTTCCACTTTTATGGCCTTGCTGGTCATCTGATCAGTCAGACGTGACATAGTTGGAAGCTGTGCTTTGTCACCTTCCAGAGGGGTTACGTCAGTGGAAGCAAGGAAAGAAGGTGGAAGCTAAATGGTCTACATGCTCATTGCTCATTGTATTTTGACAGAAACATCCAACTCAAACTGGGAACAGAAACCTCCAAATATTTCAGTTTCTTAGCTCTTTTGCATTGCTACTGAGGGAAGTATGAGAGAGAGATAACTTGGAGGCCATACTATCTCATGCAACCTCCTCAAGTCTTTGTTTTTCCAGGTAAATTTTCAGAGATGGTAGGTGACTTCTAATAGTCATATAGATGAAAGCCTTACAAAGAGACAACTCTTTAAATGTATGTTCTGGCCCTAGGCAGCTTAGTATGACTATTCTGTAGGGAATCTGCTTACTGCAGTCACATTTCCCTCTCTTAGCTAACATGAAAAAGGACAATTTTAGTCAAAACATTAGTGCAACAAGAAGGGTTCCTAGTGGGAATACTTATTTGCCCACAATAATTAGAGACTGGCACTGGCCATAAGGCTGACAGATCTAATTGACCGATATAGTCTTTCTTCACAAGCTGCTGGCAAGAAAGTTCTGAGGACCATTGTGTCCATATGTCCCTTATGTATTAGCACATAAACTCATGCATAGGTCATAGGTCAGACATACAATGTGAAAGGAAATCACCCAAGCTTTGGTATACTGGCTGGATATATGGAATCACTGCAAGACTACTTCCCATAAATAAGCAATACTGCAATGGTGAACTAATGAAGGCTATTCACATATCCATATGCTTGATCTTCCCAACAGGAGATTTCAAGGGAAAAGCAGTTAGGAAAAAACTGTCTACTTTCCCCAAAGGTCCAAATTGCAAGATAAGTACCATCAGGGTTTTTTGACTAACACATTATGACATTCCAGCCCAACTCAGTTTTATGGCTTGATTATACAGGACCTTGCAAAGGAAACTGAGTCAATATCATATCCCTTAATTTCAGTAAATCCTCTGGGTCAGTCCCTCTTAGGAGATTGACAAGCAAAACGAAGGGATCTGTAGTAAGAGAAAAGTTGAGCAAAATGGTTGAAAAATATTTGGGTGGTAGGAAGCAGAAAACAGTAGCTACAGTGTACTCTCAAAGGAAATAAAAGTGACTCGTGGTTCCACAGGGCTGGACTTAGAAGTTATACTGTTAGGCATCAACCTATTTGTGGATGGCATTAACATGGAACAATTTAAGGTGGGTCAGTAAGCCTTCAGATAGACCTGTGGAGACTGAAAGAGTGGGATTAGTCATACAGGGTAATGTAAATTACAACTGGGCTCTAATAGTCCTAAAATGATGTACCAATTGACTGGAGCAATTGTGAAAATCAAAAACTAGGATAACAACCAAGGTATGACAGTAACTTCATAAGTGATCTAACATTTTACCTACACCATGCACTCAAATTTTGCATTTTGGAACAAATGCCTTCTAATAATAATAAAAATCCCTGGACCTTATTACTTAAAAATGTGAATTATATTGGCAGTTGCATTTGCATGCCAATAATTGGCCTGGACTCAATGAACATGCCTCAAAAGCATGTTTGCTTAAGTTAAAAGCACTTGAAAGATGAGCCCTACATATAAGGCATATATTTACATAATTTTGCCTTTATTTTTCTATTTTATGGAGAATGCATCCGCTTGGTGGTCATGTGATTGAACACAAAAGCTTTAAAATCAGTGTGTACTTCCGGCACTGTTATCTGATGAAGTTCATGTAGTTTTTGAAGACACTACTGGATTAAAGTACTTGTGGATTTTATCTACAGCAGGTTGTTTCCTCGGGCCTTCTATTTGTGTTTCGCCTGTATTTCTTCAGTGTCTTTTCTGACGGTAAGATAATGTTGCCAAAAATCCTTATAATGATCTCTAATGTAGTAAATTAATATAACATTTTTCATTCACAATGTCAGATATACAATATACTTTTCTACTGCTAGAAGAACCAAAATTAAAACTAAATTCTCAACAGAAAGTTTAAGGTGCATGTTATAATGGGGAAGAATTATTTTCCATAGCATTCCACCTATGATAAATGATTAGATCCTTCAATGAAGCTAGGTTTCCACTTTTTGTAAGGAAGTGAGTGACAGCTCAGACATCCAATCATGAAAGGGTGCTAAGGTAAAAAATATGGCTAAAAGACAGTCCAATTAAGTGGCTAAAAACAAAAGACAAATAACTGGGAAACATTACAGAATTAATAATTATGCAATAGTGACTCACTGCCATTCAGAAATAAGCACAGTGATCGGAAAGCCCAACCAGCATGCCCATGGTAAATTAAGCATACACGGATAGAAAAAAGTCTGGCCACTGAAGTATCACTGGGCTGCTGGATTTTTCTATCAGCATATGTTATGGACAACTCATCAAAATATGAAAAAAATCAGGTATGTTCTGCAAGGGTTTATATCATAACATCGAAGTCGTAAGACAATGAATGCTATAATATCGAACCCAAAACCTCGAAGACTGAGAATAGCGAAGCCGCGGGACATCTAATTCTTTCCCAGGGAAAGAAGTCAGTTGGCCATTTCCGCGGCTTCGCTATTTCTTCCACTGTGGTGCGATCTCGGAGTTGGTATATTTAAGTAGGGGGCCCCCCACATTGGGGGGTGTGGGAGCACAGCCCCCCACATTAGCAATAGTTTTTAGTGTTTTTGTGTTTTGTGTTGTGTGCTGGAACAGCTATTTTTTTTTCCCATGGAAAAAAACTGCTGTTCTCAGCTTTCAGAGTTTTCAGCGTTCAAGGTTACCAGTTCAATGTTATGGCATTTGATTATATCACGTTTCGATTTTGTGATATAAACCAGTTCTGCAAAACTAAAACAGAAACATACCTGATTTACTTCATATTTTTGCACTGCTTCTGTGTCAAATTTTTAACATTAAAAAAAACAAAACAAAGAAACAAACAGCAACAGAGATTCTGTTTTCTCTGTCACTTCTCCTGCACTGATGTAGTGAACAAGCATGGGAACGCAAGTCCCATACACATGCACAGTACATCGGTACAGTAAAGACAAAGAGGAGGAAGTCAGAAGTGCTCTTACAGGATCATAGGTTGGTACTAGGCTATCGGCCCTAGGACCTATACTATCCTAGCCATTACAATTCCCTGGATATTTCTTCCAACAGTATTTACTTCCCTGGACCCCTGTCTAGCAGGGCGACTGACGTGATCCCCGGGGTGAATTTCCTATCTCCCATCCAATTGTCAAGGTTCATTCTGAAGAGGGCCAAGGAGGTGCTCTGCTTGACATGTATGAGCAGTCTATTCCAGAGTATGGGGAGACTCTGGGTCAGGAACCTATCCCTCCAGCATGTTTTGTTCATTATAATGACAAGTTTTAGATACCTGGAGTATGTGGCTCTGAGGGATTGTAATTTCTTTAAGTGGAGCATGTCCAACAGCTCAGGGTTTGACATGGCCTTGTATGTTAAGTAGAGATCACCTCTGAGTAGACGGTATGCCACAGAGTACAGTTGGAGTTTTTTTAGACGGTCAGCATAGGGCATTTGCTTTAGGTCTGTGATTCTTTTAGTGAGGTACTTCTGTGGCCTTTCCAGCTGTTGCAGATGTCTTGTGAGGTACATACCAAATGGGGTGTTGTACTCTATAATGGGTCTAATGAAGGATGAGTACAGTGGGACAATTGCATTATTTAAGAAAGGTAAGTAATTTCTTAAATACTGTTATAATACCAATAATCTCCTCCTGTTTGTAGGTATATCAGGATTTACCCATGGTTGGATTTGTTTAATCACTTGGTTTTTCCCTAGTGATCAAACCAAACTGACTGTGGATAAATCCTGATATACCCATGGACCTTTAACATTTCAATGAACGCCAATGGAAATACAAGACAGTGATATTTTCAGTCACATAGTTTTAGTTGAATGCTGGAAAATTGCATTAACCTCACTGACTAATTTTGATGCACTCTTCCAGGATATGAAGCTAGCATACACTGTAATCACAGAACAAAATGCATGTGTGACATTAACAGTTATTGTTACTAATCTATAATAAACATATCACAAAAATAATTTAGCAACAGTGGCATAAATTAAATAAAATGTACTTACCATTCATGAGTTAAGAGGTCAAATTCACCATATAACTGACCCATGGTAATAGACTTTGGATTAAGTATAAATGTGTGAATAGATTCATATACACCACCACTGACTGAAGGCTGGCCTTTCAAGGCATTTATTGCAGCAGCTAAAACTTCATAACACTGTGTAAAAAATATAAAAATGTGAAAATAAAGAATTTCGTTTTGGATTTAAGCATATGTAGACAAATGGAGGTTACTGTTTAACCTTTATATAAAATGCATTTCTCATTAAGTATATTTATCATAACAGTAAATCTTTGAGAAGTTATTATTACAGTACATCATAACAAATGATATATCTTCTATGATACCTTCTTTATTCCCAACCAGAGTTTTCTTCAGAAGTTCTTCTGTTTCTCAATAGACTCGGACTAGTCATAGACTAGCATGCCACCGACAGCTGGTTGGAGTGTGAGACACCAATATATAAGCAACATTGCTATAGCTTTCTTCAATTACTGAATCCTCTTCTCTTACTGCTGGCATAGAGGTATAAAGCCAGACCACAGCCCAAGTGACCCAAGTCTGATTAGTGTCTTGGGAGCTTAACAGGGAGGTTGGGATGATGGCATTTCCTATCCTGGAGGGGAGGAAACACAAAGTGTGGTCCTTTATTACACTCTGGTGGAGGCTAGTTCTCAGAAGGATAATGCCTGGTCTGGGTGGTTAGAAGTGCAGAGAAGACATAGCAACTCTTATGACCTAGAGCAAAGCATCCGCTTGTGCCACTCTCCAAAAATCCCCTTTGGTCTTCATGGTGTTTTATTAATGTAGTAATCTGTTTCCCTTAAAAAATAACAAGATATTATTATTTCTATGTCCAGAAATGGAACAGTGTAATAATTTAATGAAATATTTCAATAAAACTTTATACATCATTCCTGGTGGTGGCAGGATGGTTAGCTTTACCCTTAATTCTATTTTATATATATATATACCATAAATGATTACATGTGGACAGCATCTCAAAAATAACTATATTTCTTTGGGAAGAGGAAATATAATGTAATATTGCAGATTAAGATAAGTAGCCCTATAAAAGATACATGATACGGATAAGTAGTATTATATAGAACTGCCTTTACGTGAAGAAGAAAATTGCCTCTGACAGACAAAAAAAACATACATTTAAAGATAACCTAGGCATAACCAATGCAGATATTTGACTAGATAAATGAGACATGTGATATAAGCAAAGCCCCTGGTTAAATCTTTTCAGCTAAAGATTATACATTTTGCGTAAACAAGTAAACTGTATAGTAGCTTCTGCATTCAGTTTACTTACAAAATGCTGCAAAAGTGGAAAAGATGAAAATCGTTAAAGTTAAGTTTTATTTTTAAGTCAGGCATGTCTTGTATATATGACATTTTGTTGTCTGAAGCCTGAGGTGATTTGTAGAGCAGTACTTGGAGCATAAGTATCATGTCTGCTGAAATAGTTTTTCCCCAGTTATTTTACTTGAACAGGAAGACTTCTATACGGATGGCGGAGGTGACCCAAATGAGAACTATAACATGTTACAGATTAAGATTTTGGAGGGGGATAGACAATGCAGAAATACTGATCTTTCTGAGACACTGCAGTACAAAAATGTTAACTTATCTGCAAACATTATAGGTACAGTGACGAATATCAGAACTGATCTTTCTGAGACACTGCAGTACAAAAATGTTAACTTATCTGCAAACATTATAGATACAGTGACGAATATCAGAAGCTCTTATTCTAAGTGTTGAATTTATATTACAGAATCATTACTTTAAAAAGAATACCATTCTGGACATAACATCAAGAGTGGATAAGAACTAAAAAACTACTGTTGAATGGCTCTGTCACCAAAAAATTATTAGATCAGGAAATCTGGAATGATGCAACACAGCTATGTCCTATAGCATGACTGAAAATTCTGGTGACAAGGACTCAGCTAATCAAAAGTTCTAATAAAATGATATGAATTACCTGCTTCTCTTTCAGCTGCCAGATTTTCAAACATGAAAAACGAACTCAAAATTACTATAACAAGAAGAAAGAGGAACTAATTGGATTTAAAAGGAACTGTAGCACAATATTAATGACTACAAAGCAAGAAAAATCTTAAATGCGAATGGCCACAGGGTACGAAAAGATGCTTGGCAAGTCATAGCTAATTCTACACTGCCCAGAGATGCACATCAGGCAGATGTTCTATAGCAGCATTTTCTGGTGAGGATCTGACTCTAGTCGCACATGTTAATAACCACAGGGTTGAAAGAGCAAATTGATGCTCACAATCACAAACACACGTAGTAGTGATGAGGTTTTCTAGCTCTCTTTTAGCTTGAAAACACTGGAATTTGGATCCAGAAGGCAGATACTATATTTAAAGCACAAGAACTGGACAGGGCACTAGAGAACAAGGTACAGAAAATGGTTGTGGGATGCCCTAACTAAATGCTGTTTGCATGGGAGAAGCTGGTAATCTAAGTGTTCACACTGCTCTTTTGTAAGTAGAATATTTAAAGAGTTTTGCTTTATACAACAGTATAGTTAACTCATCCAAGTATAAACTTAATGAATGCCAAAAACAACTGGGTCTATGTTAAATAAACGAACATTTAATATGTCGAGTACAACATACTCGAACACTTTTAAGCAAACGTTTATTTAATCGATAGCCCAGAATGTCGGAAAATGGAGTTCCGAAATGTTTCTGTTGGCCAGCACTGACATATGTGATGTATTACGTCATATCAGCTACTGCTAAGAGTGCAGTATGGTGCAGAAAGGGAGAATTTCCCTTTTCTGCACTGAAGTGTGGTCTCGGAGTTGGTATATATAAGCAGGGGAGGTGTAGGGGGTGCAGGGTGGCTTGCCCCCCTTCTTGCAATGTTACGGTATGTTGTTCTAAGTTTTTTTTTTTTTTTTTTTTTTTTACGATTTATTGGAAGTTACGGTTTGTTGGTTTAGTGTTGTCTAGAATGTGGAGGAGTGGGTGGCCAAACAAAACATTTTGGGATTGTGTTTTGTGACATTCTGGGCTCTCGGTCACATAAACATTCGCTTAAAAGTGTTTGAGTATGTTGTACTCGACATTTTAAGCATTCATTTATTTAACATAGACCCAAACAACCATTGTAAAAAGGACTCTTAAAATACACTTATTCCAAAATGGTAATACCTTGATGTGAATTTATAGATTTATAAAAAAATTCCATGTCATGTAACTTTTCTGCCCCTTGTTTTTCTTTCTAAAAATTTGCATTAATGAAACAGCACATACTTAAATTTCTTTCTAAGTTTATCGTTCAACACAACCCACCACTCAAATCCAATTTTCAAAACAAAATCCCTCATTAAAATATGGTCTTCCCATAGTGTATCAAAATAATGAGTCTATACTTCCCTGAAACAACATTCTGAAGTAGCCTTATCAACACTCCATCTTAGTCTACCTTCCTTTCTCAAAAGTCCAGTTGTTATCATGCTAAAATCTTCCACTCATACCGATATACAGATACCGCTAAGTCCAGTTCCTGTCTTCTCACCTCTAAGAACAGTTCTTGTCTTCTCACCATCACCCACAAACCTCAAATAACTACAAGTCATTAAATAACCTTAAAGTCATTAAATCTTTAACTAATTTTATATCCTTTTCCTTTTCTTATCAAATCTACCCTTAAAGTACAGTTACAATCTGCTATACACAAACAGTACATTTCCCATTTAAAACAATTTCTGAAGATTTCAAGTGTTTTGTTTAGTCATTCCATCTGCTGCAGCACATTAAGTATCCTAAAACTATTAGCCAGCTTGGTGGGCATACACGGATAAAGCCTTGACTATGGCCTTTGATGAAGCTGGGAAGGAGGATGGCCATGATTATCCTAGAGGAAGGGGAGGTGCCAGCCTCAAGTTGCAGCAGCCCTTTGGTGGAAATGGGATGGGCCCATGACCTGCATGCAAGTGTGCAGTCCCTCTAAGGCACATAATGGAGGTAGGCGGCATTCATAATGCAGATGTAGGCGAGAGTGGACTTGTGATGGGGTAGACATTGTGGGCTTCTACAGTGATGCATGCTGTATGACCCTTTGCCCAGGGGAAAGAATAGGTAAGTAATACAAACATTTCCAGAATTGCAAGGATATTGGCAAAGACACAAGCAACCCTGATGGCTAACTGAATCATGGCTTTCCCATAGACTCACCTGTCTTTGTGGATCTGGAGATGATCCCCACCTCCAAGGAATGGATTTGGTGGGAGAAGCTTGATATTCAGAAGCAAGTTGGCATAGGCACACCAAAATATATGTCAGAAAACTATCTCTCTCTATCCCAAAATCAACAAACAATATCCTTCACCATCACTATTTTCAATTTGTATTCAGATTAAAACCTGTGAAAACATGTGCCACCTGCAAGCTTTTTTAACTTTGCTCTTTCCGTTTTTGTAAGAAAATATATATCCTGTAAACGTTATATTGTAATTTTGCCCTTTCACCCAGTCAGCAATCAAAAGCCTTCTCTGTTTTGCCTTTAAACTATTCACAATTAAAGACAGAATCTAAATTACAGTTAACCTGTTTTTCCATCTCTTTTGTTTTCCTTCAGTTTTACATCACTCAGTTCCTCTATCCAAAGCCTCTCCCCTCCTCCATCATACCAACCCCCACAACAATCCCTATTTCATCCCTATTCCTACCACCTAGTACTGGGAATCAAACTATTCAACTGAACTAAAGGCTCCTAATCCCCAGTCTATTCATGTATGATTTTTCTAACATAATACATTTTTTCAAATACATTTTTTACATCAATATCAGTCAGTGTTTCTGTTAAAAAAAAAAAAAAACAGCAAAAAATTCCCTTTGTTAGCTACAAGTCCCTGAAAAGAAAAGTCCTTCCATTGATCCACACTCTGTACAACACTTGACTTTTGGAATCGAGGTTCACAGTCCTTAACAGTGTCAAATGAAATATAGAATTTATTTAGGTACATGAGACAGTGCTCTAATTTAATGATCAAGAAAATCCAACAGAATAATCAAGTTTTCTCATAAAATATACCTTGCATGTGGTAAACTATGTGCTCCAGGTTAGCAAAAAAATCCAGACATTTCTCCTTTCATGCAATGGAACATCCTCGCCTCCACCAATGATCACAACATTAAAATATATCAACTTCCTTATCTCTGTAAAGAATGTCTCATGTCATCATCAATTTCTCTACTTTGGTTCCCCCACCCCCTGCAGACAACTTTTTTTTATCTTTTCCATTTCCTTTCAAAACGATTTTGGCTCCTTTACCATTATATGATTTTCCTTCTCAATTCTCTTCATCACATCCACCCACATTTAGCCTAGAATTATAGCTTATAAACCCAGCACTGGCAACAATCTTTGCACTGTCTATTCCGCATGTCCCCAGTATCAAAAACAATCTCCTCATCCTCCAAACTTAAGAGTGAAAAATCTTTCCACAAGCCCTCCAGTTTCAAACACAGTCTCTTCATTCTCAAAACATAAGAGTTCCCAAAGATTCATTAAACTTTTCTTTTAAATGCTTAAAATAGGCATATAATTTATAGTTAGTTATTTACATATGTATTTTTCTTATAAAATTTATTTACATACATATAACTACAAAAACAAAAAAAATCTTCTCAATTTCCACCTCCTTTCATTTATAACCAAGACTTAATTTTTGTAGCAATATTTATTTCCCACTTTTTATTATACAACTGTTCACATTAAGCATTCCATTTATACTAAACCCATGGAAAGCTATTCTTATTTGCCTTTTCTACTTTTCCTTTTCTTTTAAATCACAGTATCCATATAAAGCTTTATTTAATTTTATTTCTTCCTTTCCTTCTTAATCATTAATTTCTTTGTAGGATTCCAAAACTTTATTGGTCTTTTGCAAGATAACAAAACCAACTGACTATTTCCTCTTTCTCTAGTCACATGGCATTTTCTCCTCTCTTGTTTATGCAACATTAAACCATTAAAAGGCAATTTATTTGACATTATGTTCTATTAAGATACTTTCCACACTTTCTTTCAAGTTTTCCTTTGTTTTTTATTGTCTTTCTTGTCTTATCTGACAACTTCACCCATGGTTCAATATAATATCTTCCATAATAGCATCATGCCATTGTTCTTTTTTTTCTGCCACACTTTCCACATCTAACATTCCCAGTATTTTTCTTATATTCTTTTAATACTTTCACAGCCATTTATTTTTTCATTTTATTTTTGTTCCTACACATAGGTCTCAACTGTCTAGAATTTTGCAATGTCCTTATTTTTACTCATATTTTGGTCCTTTTCTCATAATTGTACTTTTCTGGCAAATCACTGGCAAATCATTGAGGATTGGACTCAGAAAATAATAGCAGGCATTTGACTTTCAGACTTCATACCCTTTAGAAAATTCATTCTAATGAAAAACTTGTTATTGTATCAATTTTCTAAGTTTGTAAGAGCAATATTAAAAGTTATCCCTATTTTTGGATCTATGTCCCCATTATTTGTGGCTTTGTCCAGATTTGTTGATCTAAGAGGTTACCATTTTCCAAAACAATTTTACCTACAAATATTTTCCTAGAATGCTTTCTTTTTTATAGCTGATTGTTTTCAAAACCCAACTGCGGTGGTGGTGCTGCGGTAGCCTTGTCGCCTCACAGCAAGACATTGTCCCGTTCGATTCTCAGCTACAGCATCTTCTATGTGGAGACATGCATGTGTGAATGAGTGTACCTTCGTTGAAGGTTGTGCGTCAGGGCTGGCAACTCGGCATGTAAAAATCTACTGCCAATCATTAGCAAACCGGAGTTCCGCTGTGGCGACCCCTAACTGGGAAAAGCCGAAAGACACAACACAACATTGTTTTCAAAACCCAGTACAAATGTAATGATGCTAGGTATATCACAGGATTAATAAGTACAAGCCTCTCTCTTCTCATTTATTATATATATAATGCTACATGTTTTTGGGGTTAGTCTGGGCCCTTATATAATTTAAAAAAAACAATCTCTAGGAATTATTTTTACTTTAGCTGTTAAAACATGAAAGCACCCTTCTATATGCTAATTTACTTAACATTTTATGAATCAAATACATGTTCTAAAAGAATGTCAACAAAAAAAATCTTTATGAATAATAGTTACTTCTTTCAGTTTTTCTTCCCACTGCTTAAGAAATGAGTTATGTACTTACCTTAATGATAAATCCATGTTGTCTGATTTCCTTCTGGTTCAACATATGGGGTGTCTGATTTGATTGGAATTAATCTTGGCATCATCTCTGAAGCTTCATGGATCCAGGGCTCTGACTCCTCCCCTACCCATAATTCCCTGCACCCTGCTCTTGAACCTCAGATTGAGTTTGCTCCTACCAGATAAAAATTTGGAGGAATAATGAGCTTTTTAAAAAAATGTCCACTAATGTAATGACAAAACCTATGTAAGGAGATCAGAGTCTAACAGGACTGTACACGGACAGGGTCCAGATGAGCTAAATCTGGTCACCAGATGGCAACAAGAAATGAGAATTTCTGAAAGGGGCAGGGCAGCAGGGGGCAGGAGGTTGAACTGGATGAAAATCAGTTGTTATACTAAGTACACAACTTTTGTATCCAAAATCAAATCAGACACCCCATAGTCTATTTTCATCTGATTCAAAATATGGGACAGATTCCCAAGCTGCTTCTACCTGGGTGGTATCAAGGAAGGACATTCCTGAGAATAATGGAAGCAAAGGAGGAACGTGGTCTAGACTGTGCATCCAATTTATAATGAGACACAAAGGTGTGAACAGTCGGTCTAGTTGCAGCAGCAGAAATGTCATCAATGGGAAGTATTTTCATAGATGCTGCTGAAGTAACTATTGTTCTTGTGGAATGAGCCTTGGGTTTTGCATGTATTGGTAAGCCCTTTTGTTGCATATATATATATATATATATATATATATATATATATATATATATATATATATATATCTACAAATTGCAATCTGATAACCATTTTGAAACAGTAACCTTAGAAACTGCTTTGCCCAATTTAGGTTTAGAATATGAAATGAACAGTTGGTCAGATTTCCTGAAGTGTTTTGTTCTATGGAGATAAAATCTGAGTTGATGATGAACATCCAGCATATGTAGAGTATATTCACCTTTGTTGGAGAATCTGGGGAAAACACTGGAAGATTGATGGCCTGATTAAAATTTGATTTGGATGTCACATTAGGAAGAAAAGATGCAATAGTATTTAAGGAAACTCTGTCCTTGTGAAATAATTAGATAAGGGGGTATGCATGAAAGGGTCTGTAACTCTGAAAATTGTCTGGCCGATGCAACAGCCACAGGAAAAATTATCTTCGAAGAAAGAAAGTTCAAATCTAGTGAAGCTGCTGGTTCAAAGGAAAGTTGAATTAATGCTTGGAGCAAGATACTAATATCCCATAGAGGGTCAGGGTCCCTGATCAGAGGGCACAGAAGGAACATTCCCCTAAAAATGTTTTAGAAACATTTAGAAATGCTTTGGAGATGTCATTCTGACTTATTTGGAAATTTGAAACTGCAGCCATTTGTACTTTGTTAGTGGAAACAATGGAACCACTATGGAAGAGCTCCGACTGAAACTCCAATATGGAAGGAATGAGAACAGAAAATGGATCTATTCTTTTTGACATGGTCCAAATGGCAAATCTTTTCCCTTTACTATGATGTCTTTTTTGTGGATTGTTTTGCAGAAGCTGAAATAATCTGAATGACCACTGCTGAAAGTCTGGTATTTATGGACAAAGTCAGAACTGGAGGAACCAAGTGGTTAGTTTCATGAATTTCTGGTCTAGAGGAAGCAGGGTGGCTGGGTGAGTCAAGAGATTTGGATAATTATCCAACATCCATGGGGGATGTACTAAAAGAGGCCACAGAAAAGGAAACCATGTTTGTCTGGGTCAAAAAGCGGCAATGAAGATCACCCTGGCCTTTCACTTTCTTGCTTTCTGGATGAATTTATTCATGAGGGGCAATGAGGTAAATGCATAAAGCAGACCTGGGGGCCAATTGTGGATTAGTGTGTCCTTTAGTCACTGCCCCTGTGGATGGAGCAGGGTGAAATAACTGCTGCATTTGTTGTTCATGTAGGATGCAAAAAAGATTGCAGCAATGTTGCTCCTGTGACAAAAAAAAATCAAAGTCATCTGTGTTGAATTGTTGGACAACTCCTAAGACATTAAGATAGTTCTGCTCAATTTGACCTCTAGCACACTGAACATCCTTGAGATGTGTGTTGCTACCAGAAATCAGTGCAAAGACATCATCCATTGCCATACTCTCAAAGTTTCCCGACAAAGGAGGTAGGAATGGGTCCCTCCTGTTTGTTAATGTACTAGATTACTGCCATACTGTCCTACCATTTGGAAATCCCACCTTTGGGGAGAATGTCCTGAAAAGCCTGCAATGCTAGGAAGAATGCCCTCATCTCCAAGACAATTGATGTGAAAGTTGGCCTTTAGATGTGATCAAGAACCATGGACCAATCTCCCTTTGAAATCCCCCCTCCCTAGAGGGGACACACCATTAATTATGACAGTTGATGGTGGATCCATGATCCATGTGGATGGGTCAACCTTCTGTCACTGACTGAGATGTTATCCACCAGCTGACATGCTCTCTGCAGATGTGAGTGATACAAATGTTGGCATATAAAGGAAGAAAGTTCTGAGAACACTGTATGGAAAGAGTCCATTGAAGTGCTCGAATGTAAAACCTAGCTAGAGGGGCTAGTAAAATTCTGGAGGCCATTAGGCCTAAAATATGTAGAATTAGCCTTCCTGAAGATGAAGGATGTTGAAGTACCTGTGTAGCTACCAGTTGCAGGGAGAAAAGTCTGGATTGGGGCAATTTTGATTTGTACTACTAAGTCCACATTGTATCTAATGAATTCTATTTTTGTGAAGGCTCCATGTGGCTCTTGGGTAAGTTTATTGGGATTCCCAGGTTTTGCATTAGTTGGAGCACATGGTCCAGATGGTGTCACAGTAGATGCCTGGAGGTAGCAGTAGAGCGCCAATTATTGAGGTATGGGAAAACTTGGATCCCCTGCAGACGGAGACAAGTTGCAACTACAACTATTACTATAGTGAACATCCTGGGGGCTGTGGTGAGACTGAAATGAAAATGATTGGCTCCCAGCCAGAAATAGAGAAACCTCCTTGAACACTTCTCTGTCTTTACATGACAGCATGCATCCTGAAGATCTACTGAGCACAGTCAATCATCCTTCCTCAGAAGAGAGAATATGGACTGTAACGTGAACATCCAGAATGTTGTCTATTTTGCAAAGTGATTTAAATGACTCCGGTTTAGAATGGGACTGAGATCCCCCATTTTCATAGGTATCAAAAAGAACCTTGGGTAGACTCCAGACTCTAACTGGTGTTTGAGGACAGGATAGATGACACTCTTTTCAAGCAGCTTATAAATTTCTGCTGCTGCCATTTCCCACTGATTGGGTGGAATGTTGTGTAATCCCTTCTTTTTTGAAAGGGAAAGAGGAAATGGGAATTAAGTAGCCTCTGGAAATTATGCTTAGCACCCATCTGTTGTTATTTCCCAGTAGGCTTGTGGGTGCATGGATAATTACCCCCAACTGCCTCCAGAGCACAGCAGATGGGCAAACTCTCAGGGACACTGGTAAGGCTTTTTAGTAATTGACCACAAAAGCCTTGACTTTGTGGTCTGCCCCTGCCTCTCGTGTGGCATCCACTGGAGTTACCTCCTCCTCTGCAATGAGGAGGTCTGTCCCCAGGAGTGTCTTGGTAATATCATTGTGATTTGTGGAACCACATCTTCTTGCTGACCATCTGGTTCCCAGACAAGGTACTTTGAGAGGTGGAGAAGCAAATTCCCACTACAGAGAGGGCTTTGCCATCCTATTGACTTCTGGTTAGAGTGTCCTTCAGCTTTCATCCAAAAAGTGTGGATCAGTTTGCATGGGGATTAATGAAGGATATCTTAAAGCTTTCTGCAAAGCTGCAAAGATGCATCTAGGTACTCCGGTGCACAGTAATACCGGTGCCCATTGCTCTTGCCATATCATCAGCTGCATTTGATAGTAGTCATATGGTGACATTTGAGATGGATTGCAAGGTAGAGAGCTGGGAGTCCACAGTCTTCTAGACATCTGCAGGCTGGTTTTCTGAGAGAGAGAGGTTTGGAGATCTCCTTGGTCAAATCTTTTTGAAAATGGCTTACGTGAGCCAAGTAGTTCAGTGCTCAAAAGGTGAAGGCTGCTGAAGTGTATATCCATTTCCCAAATCTGTCCAATGCCCTAGACTCCCCATTATGGGTTGGACAGAGGAACTTTCCTCCATTAGTTCCTTCTTATAGGCCACCACTACCACCATGGCATCTACTGGTGGACCCCTGCACCAATGGTTCTTGTCCCTGGGTGCTGCCAACATGCTATATGATTTCTGTGAGATTGGTTCCACATATCAGGATACTTCCATGCCCAATGAACCATAAGATCAGTTATAGGATCAATGGGAGGTACTACCCAGGATGAAGATGAGCTGGAACCAAAAGCCTACAAGAACACATTCTGGTCCAGTGAAGAGGCATCTATGGACCATTGCTGCATCATTTCCAGGATTTCACAGAAGGTGATGTCTTCCAAGGGAGCTCTGGGGATCCTTCACCTTCATCCAAATCCATGACTTCTGTGAACAACTCAAGAGATGAATCTATATATTTCCATTTGCACATCTGTTTCTGGCAAACCTGAGCTGGTGAGTGGTCATAAGGTTCAGAATCAGACTGGGAACGTATATAATGAGCTATCTTGGAGGCCTGTGGTGCCATCTGCCTCTGTTGGATAGAACAATGGGAAGGAGAACAAAATCCTCTGGATGTTGGGTTGGAGCCAAGCTCATTGGTAACTCCTGTCCCCTTGGCATAGCCAAAGCCCTTTCAAAGACCTCAAATGCCAAAGCCAACATCAAACCCAAGGAAGATTTCCTCCAACTTGAAGTAGAAGGGAACACCTCGATTGTCTATGCTGCTGAAACTGACCTCAGACCCGAACTGTTAAGGGCCAAAGCCTCAAGAGGAGGAGATGGCTTGGATAACTTTGGCGTCAACCCATCCCCTTGAGTCCTGGCACCAACACTTCATCTCCAAGACTCTTCCTGATCTGAATGCTTCAGAGTCAAAAGAAAAGAGAGCACTATTACAGCTGAAGCAACAAGCCCTGTCGGCTCTAACAAAGGCACACAGGGGTAGATTGGATCCATGACAACCAAACTGGATGGGTGGACTGGTACCAGAGAGAAAAAAAGAGTGGTTGTTGGACCAGTACTCAGGATGTTTAAGGATGATGGCACTGAAAGAATCCCAAGCTGGATTTGTGTCCTCAAGAACTTCTGCATCATTCTTTCAATATGTTGCTTTTTAAGGTTTCCACATTACTGGACTGAAGATGCCACCATGGGTGGGCTTGAAATTTTCTTCTCTTGTAGAATGGGGGAGTGCAATCTTAGGCTTATCAGCTCTGGACACAAGTAGAGATAAGGAAAAGAAAGTTGAGTCCAAGGTACTGATGGATCTGACCTCTTTGATATCTTGGGGTCTGGACTGACCGAAATAGATGGATCAAATGACCACTTCTTGGATTGTTCTTTCTCTTTGACTGTTTCTTTCTCTCTTTTGTCTTCCTCCAAACTCTCTTTCTCAGTACACTTCTCATTAGTCTTGTTTTTTCCTGTTTCTTGACCAGGGAAGAAGTGGCAGTAGATGACGAAGAAGTAGTAGGAAGGGAAGATCTCATCTGAGGAGGAAGGATACCTTTGAGAATCCACTATTCTCTTTGAGTTTGAAGGGCCTTAGCACCAAAGCAGATATTGCAGTTGGCGATTCTCAGTCTTCATGGTTCTGCTACTGTTATGTTCAAAAAAGCAGAAGCTTGGTATTTACCATAACACTGGATTTTTTCATCCTAGTCCATCTAATATGGCTAACTGGTACTGAGCCACTTGTCAGCACCAATTTGGCCCTGCTTGTGCTCAAAGCCTCAAGCTTCTTTAAGAGCTTTTTCCTCCCATAATCTTCTGGATCTAACTCTCCTCAGATTGAGTTTGCTAACTAACAAAGGAAGGCCATGACTGTTACAGAAGTGTGGGAGAGATGGGCAGAAGAACTTTTGGATAGTCTCTCAAGTATTCAGTATAATAACAATTTGGAAGGGGGATGGAAGGAGGAATGTTGTAACTGACAAACAAGGATAAAGGGATCCAGCATTATGTTAAGTACATAACTTCTGTATCCTTGTCATATTTTCCATCCAGTATGATTAATGGATCAGAATCCCATGTTTCCTGAACACCTGAGTGGAATCCTGACAGGATAACATTTAGAGCTGCTGCTCCAAAGGAGGCCCAGATCTGGACAATATACACAGCTTGTCGTGCTTGGCACAGGTACGCAATGTAAACCATGTTGTTACAGCACAGATTTCATCCACAGAGAAATTCCTGCAAAAGGCTGCGGCTGTTGGGACTGATGTTGTAGAATGTGCTTTTGGTTTACTTGGCAAAGCCTTCTTTTGAGAAGAATAAGCAAATCAAATACATTCAGATAGCTATCTGGAAAGAGTTACTTTAGAAACTTTTTTCATAGTCTGATGGAGTGAAGCAGATGAATTACTGTTTATCTTTCAGTAAAGTTTTGGTCTTGAGAAAGTAAAATCTGGGCTGTCTAAGTATGTCTAAGGATTGAAGAGATTGAAATTAATACTCTTCCCAGTTACAATGACTGGAAAAAACAGGGATATATAGGATATATAGGTGCTGGTTCAAGTTATCCTTTGTGACAAACTTGAGGACAAAGGAAGTGTAGCTCAGTGTGTGTGTGTGTGTGTGTGTGTGTGTGTGTGTGTGTGTGTGTGTGTGTGTGTGTGTGTGTGTATGTACCTTTAAGAAGCTATCCAAGCTTTGCACAAGTGTATAAATACTGAGCACGTGAGCCTGACTGCCATTTTGTAGTAAGGTGTTGAGATGTAAGCATGTATGTATGTAAGATCTGTGTGCTAACCAGTTATTTTATACTTTATGATGCTGCTATCTATCCTAATGTTTCTATGTATTCAAGTATCTAAATGAAATACACCGCCTGCTTGTCATCTATGTTAGAAAGGGACGAGTGACAAAGTATCAGAAGAGGCATGTCTAGAAAGGACATGGGGCCAGAATGGAAGCCAGATTCTTCAGTTTAAAGTCCAAGAGGCACCTGGTTGGTATTGGAGGAATATAAAGGAGTGACTCATACCTACTGCATGTATAATTTGCAAAACAGGTCAGAAATGAATTTTAGATGTTAAAACTTGCTCAAATAATTTCTTATTCTCAAAATATAAAACGAGGCATAGAGAATGTTCTGAACGATATTTGAATAAACTGAAATGTCTGATATCAATAAATATATTCTAATTACTACGGAAAATATTTGAAATAAAGTCTGAATTGCATAAAAATGAATAAAATAAGAGGAAATGACCACATTTTTAGAAAGCACATATTTTTCATATTAATTAAAGATATCCGAGTTATCAGAAGTTTATAAAGTGCCTGCATATTTGTGCAGTTTTACAATAAAGTTATCTCATAAAATACAGCCATTTCAGAGCATATTTCATAAAGTAAAGCATTTTGATGAGTTTATTGTGCATTTGAATGTTATTACAAGCACACAGAACAAACTTGTTCATACATAATTACAGGAGCCATATTTTCAATGTGTTTGTGCATACTTTGTGGGCATGTCAGACGAATTTCAAAAACCTAGTGCACTTCTGTGTGATAATAATTTTGCAGAGAACTGGACAGTGTTTGAACAAGAGTATGACATTTTCATACAAGCTGCATTTTCTGATAAAGATGACCAGACAAAGACATTTATTCAACTTAATTAACTGGTTCAGAAGCCACTGAATGGCAGCATTCATTTGTGTATGCACAGGCTATCTTTGCAGGAGAGGGGGAAAACAGTCATATTATTATACTAGCGGAGTCAAAGGAGGACCCTGAGTGTTTAAAATGTAAGTTTAGAGAAATGTGTAACCCCCAGATAAATGTTACATTGGAAAGACACTTTTTTTATACAAGGGATCAAAAGCCTGGTGAAACTATTGCAGCATATAATAACTGATTTGAGAAACAAGGCTAAACTGTGCAGATTTGGTGATTTAAGGGATCAGTTGATAAAGGACAGACTTGTGTGTGATATTAAAGATGATGCTTTGAGAAAGATTTTGCTTCATGACAGTGATTTAACTTTGAATAGGGCCACTGAGATTTGTCAGATATGCAAGCTCACAGAAAAGCACACAAATATGCTTACAAATGAGAATAGCTCTAGAAGGCAAAGTGACAAAGCTCATGTTGATAATATGCAGCACATGGTTAAAAGAAACAGGCTCAAGCACATAGCAGCAACTGTAGGCCCTGCAGCACCCTCTGGTAAACCCCAGAGCTTTCCAGCAAATTCCAGAGTTCGCACAGTCTCAGTGAAGCATAAGAACAAGATAGCAAAAAAGCATAAGGGTGAAGGCACGTGCTTATCCAGTTTCATTGCCAACTGTCGTAACTGTAGTGGAAATCATGAATCTAAAAGGGAAAAATGTTTAGCTTTTGATCAGCAATGGCAGAAATGCAAAACATGGAATCATTTCAAGAGGTTTTGTAAATCAAAAGGCCCACATTCTTTTATTAAAAGAGAACATTTTAAGAAATGAGGTAATCAATTAGAAAGCTGTAACCCTATTCTTTATGTTAATGGTATGTCAGTGCCTCACGAAACAGTCAATGCAGTAGATACAAGGGCAAAGAATGAAGTATGTTGTACTGTTCAAATAAATGGAAAAACACACAGAGCTCAAAGTTGACACACATTCCAAGTGCAATGTTAATGTCAGCAGAAACATTTGCTAGAGTGTGTCATGGTGAAAGGCTTGATTTGGCAAAGTGTGTGAAGCTCGTTGCTTATGGTGGTGAAGAAATTCAAACTGAAGGCTCAGTAGTGCTATCATGTTACTGTGCTGGGAGATGCTACGACTTGTTATTTTATGTGGTAAGAGGCATGTCCAGTCATTGTTATGGTTCAGAAACAGTTTGCAAATGGGCTGCTTTCATTTAACAAGGAAGTCCATCATGTTAGCTTACAAGACAACTACTCTAATTTTGTCCAGTATATTTTTTCTACCTATGCTGATCTTTTTGAAAACAAATTAAGGAAGCTTCCAGCTGTGTACTCCATGAAGTTAGACCCAGATATCAGTCCAGTTGTCAGGCAAGCACAGAAAGTTCCAATAGCTATGCGGGACAGAGTCAAAACGGAGTTAGATCAAATGGTGTAGCAATGTATAATTTGTCCAGTAGGTTCATCAACCCCTACTGAGTGGGTACTGTCCATAGTAGTAGCTCATAAGAAAAGCTCAGATGACATCAGAATATGTATTGATCCACGAGATTTGAACAAAGCACTAAAGACCTCATCATCCAATGTGCACTGTTTTTCTGTCTCAGATGCAAAGAGTTCATTTTGGTAAATTCAGCTTAACAAGAAATTATCATTGTTACCTACTTTCAGTACTCCATTTGGAAGGTACAGATTTTTGAGAATGCCATTTGGGATAAATTCTGCAAGTGAAGTCTTTCAATGTGCAATGGAGCACATCTTTTCTGAGTATCCTTGTGCTATTATTGTAGACAACATACTAGCAGGAGGTAATGGTGAAGCTGAAACCTCAGAAAGGTTCTGGAAAGAGCACGTCAAGTGAATCTTAAGCTCAATCCACAGAAATGCAAATTCAGACTACAAGAGGTGACTTATGTTGGTCATTTATTCACTAGTTCAGGCCGACGACCAGACCCTTCTAAGCAAACATTCTCGAGATGCCAGCTCCAGACAATGTATAAGCCCTGCAACATTTTCTTGGCATGGTTAATTATCTAAGCAAGTTCATTCTAGATTTGCACCAACTTTCAGCAACGCCTAAAGAGCTGATATGTAAAGATGTATCCTGGTCTTGGCTAGAGCAACAGCAAAGAGCATTTTACATCCTGAAACAGAGAATTGCCAGTTCACCAACTCTTAGATACTGTGATGTTCATAAGCCAGTCATTCTTTCATGTGATGCTTCGAGATTTGGTTTAGGTGCAGTTATTCTACAAGAGGGTCAACCTGGTGCCTATGCATCGAGATCTCTTACCCAAACTGAAATGCAGCATGCTCAAATCGAGAAAGAGTTTTTGGCAATTGTGTTTGCATGTTCAAAATTCCATGATTATGTTTATGGTAGACCTAGCCAGATCGAAACAGACTATCAACCCCTAGTCACTATCTTGAGAAAGCCTATGCATTCAGCTCCGGCCAGACTGCAGTACATGATGTTAAGACTGCAGAAGTATCATTTCACTCTTGTCTACAAGATAGGCAAACTTCGTTATCTTGCTGATACATTATCCAGATCACCCAGAAACACCACTGAATAACATGAGAATGAGAACATTGATTTTGAAGTCATGGAAGTGATACATTTTTCTTCCATATGTCCTGATGAGTTGAGAGATCACACAGCCACAGATCCAGCTTTACAAAGGCTCATCCACTTTATTAATCAAGGATGACCATCAAAACAATCTATTTTACCTCAAAACGTGCAACCTTATTAACCATACAGAGATGAGATTTTGTCTGACAAAGGTATCATTATGAAAGCTCCAAAAGCTCTATAAATTGATAAGTATATTTTTTTTGGCACTTCTTTCCAAAGTTCTACATTATCCTAATTGCTTTTGCTTGATTGATTTAGATATATAATATTTGCTGGCGTCTGATCTGTGTTGAAAGTGCTATTTTTCTGAGTTGAAAGTGCTATTTTTCCCCCACCCTTAATCCTGCTGTGTTAAATACCGGCCAAACAACTTGTGTGTTTTATCTGATTGTCTCAAGGCTTGCGAATATACTTAATATTCCCTGTTTGTTACCTCTGCATTCATTGCTTGAATCTAATTGAGTTCTGACTGAGAGTGCTACTGAAACAACTCAAAATATAAATTGATAAGTATATATTTTTTGGCACTAAAGTTCTACAGTATCCTAATTGTGTTTGCTGGATTGATTTAGATATATAATATTTGCTGGCTTCTGATCTGTGTTGAAAGTGCAATTTTTCCCCCACCCTGCCCTCCCTATTGGTGTTTTCTTTTTATACTTGGTGGCTTTGCAATTGCCTACCCCTACTGTATATTTGATCTGTGACACTCCTCCCAGTCTAGTGTCTTTAGCTCATTCTGCCTAATACAGAAAAAAACATTTGCACTTTATTTATCTACTTTTACTGTGTTTGTGTTTCTTTCTACTTTATTACTTATTTTGCTCTTGCTGCCTGTTCTTAAAAGTACTTAACAGCATTTATTCTGCTGCATTTATTACTGCTTGTTAGTAGCCAATTAAATTGTAACTGTTATTCTAAGCCTTTGGATTATGCACTTGGGCTTCAGACCAGTTGTTTCACATTAGGAGGGTTTGTGGTCTGCACTGTTGTGGCAGGACAGGTAGCTTACATCCTTCCTTGTTGGGAGTTTCTGATTGAAGGCTTAGTGTCTGTTATTCTAAAGTGTATTAGTTCTGGTTGAACCACTTGGGCTTTGGGCCCATATTTTTACATTAAGAAGGTGTTGTCAGCACTCTTGTGGGAGGCTGGATTCTGCCCTTCTGAGATGGGAATTTCTGGTCACAGGCTTGTTGTGCCTGCTTATTTGAACTGTTTCTTTCTGAAATTGGTGCGCCTTGTTGCTGTAGCATAGACCAGATTCACGCCTGCTGAATCTAGCCTTGTTTGTGTAACTTGAGCACTGATCCAGGTCATCTTTTTTTTTGGAGAAGGTTCTCCTGCACCCTGGCAGCAGGAGTGTGCAGTTAGAAATTGTCTGATTGAAGACTGCTGGAGCAGGGTTCAGTTTTGCACATTTTTTCTGGTTAATTGGGTAACTTGTTTAAATCAGTTTATTTGTTTTCTATTGTTTTATATATATAAAAAACTTGCACTTTATTCATCTACTTTTACTGTATTTGTGTTTCTTCCTACTTTATTACTAGGGGCATTGAGTACAAATCTGAGATATATTGAGATATATAGCAATAAGTATCCTTTTCTGTGCATTTAAAGTGTTTTTTTATTGCATCCGCTTTATTTTCTGAAAATATATATATATACTTGTTTCCCACCTTTCTAAGCTAGTATAGTCCAGTTTTCAGGCTAAGTGCTGAATTCAGGACTGTGTTACAAATCTCTGTGTTTGCCCATATTTTACTTGGATAGAAGGAAGTTTCTCTGTTCACCTGTGAGACAGGGGAGCTTTGAGCAGCCTATCTGTCCCTGGTGGAATGGTGTCAGCCAAGAAATTAGTAGTTTATTGGCCATTTTGGGATAATTTCTATCTCGTTCATTTCCTTGCTATAAATACCACATTTGCCCGGTTTTGCATGCCAGGCAGCACCGGTTAGCTAGGGTATAACTATTCCCAGCTCCACAAAGTCTCCTCTTCAATTTTTTCCTTGGAACTAGACAAACTTTCAACTTAAGCACTCAAACCATTCATTTATCAGCCTGGCACTTGCTGAAAACTCATAGCAAGCACTTATAAACGCTAGCACTAGACCCTCCTATACTGTACAGAAGGGCAAGGCTCTCTATTCAACCTTACCAGCCATTCAGTAAAACAGTTCACTGTACCTATACAGGCATGTCCAAAGGGCAGTTTCAGGCGTACTCTCCAGTCCAACTGGTGATTCCGGGCATTTTGAGGCAATGTTACAACTGCCTCATGTACACAGACAACCCTCTCCTCCTACCACCAAACACTAATACATGTGAGAGATGCAATTATACAGCCAAACTGGAGGCTAAGCTCTCTCAACCCAAGGCTGGATCAGACAGTCAAGAAGAGAAGGCAAATACTTGCATCACACCACCAGTCTCACATAGACCCATTAAACGAGCACTGGTAAAAAACACACATAAATACACGAAAACATACTCAGAAGCTCTAAATAAAAATCTGCAAAAGCAACACAGACCTCCAAAGCAGACATCCAGGCAACCTCCATCCCTTGACACAAATCATGAAACACATACTTCACAAAACTAGTGTGCCATGCAATCACAGCCCTTAAGGCAAAATAACATCATACCCAACATACTAGTAATAGGTGACTCTATAGTCAGGCACATTGACGTCCCACTCACTAGGCTGAATAAGGAGAAGGTTACTGTTAGCTGCCTGTCTGGTGCCAGGATCCACCACATAACACAAGCACTCAGGTCACTCCAGAACAAGTACAAATACGACTCTGTCATTGTCCATGTTGGTGTTAATGACCTGGGCCGTACTTCCCTGAACTACATGAAAAGAGACATGGAAGAGCTCTCTGATCTTGTAGCCCAGGCTGGTATGACCCTGACCCTGAGTAGCAACCTGCCCTCACCAAGAATGATACCACGGTGTAAAGAAAAAATGATCAATTTCAACAATTGGCCAAGTTTCTGGTGTCATTCAAAGGGGATCCAGTGTCTATCCACCTGGGATGACATGCTCGACAAGCCACGCTGTTTCGCTAGAGACGGCTTGCACCTGTCACCCTTAGGCTTTCAAATACTGGCCAAGGCTCTTGCCACCCCCATAGTGTCTTTTTTTAGGCAAGGCTTAAAAGACAAACCCACCGCCATAAATAGCACAAGTAACAAAAAACTGAGGGTAATGCTACTCAATACCAGAAGTCTAAACCTCAAAATGCATGCACTCGAGGCACTCCTCAGTATGGAGAAAATCGATATATGTGCAGTAACAGAAGCCTGGTTTAAGGCTCCAGAGAGCACTCCAGCACTACCAGGCTACAACTCATACCATACATTTCAGCCACAGAACCCGGACTGAAATACAAAAGGCGGGGACGTATCCATATTCATCAAGGATACCCACACCTCCAGGTTAGTGGCACAGCACGATACTTCAGAGATCATCCACGTGCAACTAACAACGGGCAAAACTACAATTCAAATTGTAGCTTGCTACAGATCACCCACCATGTCCCAGGACCTCCATTCTGCATTTCTGGAAACACTGGGAAATATAAAAGTCATACCAAACGCCCTAATATTGGGAGAGCTACTCAAGTACTAACTCCCTTGCCAAACATTTCATAGAATTTATAAACTCAAATGCCCTGGATCAACTGGTCAACACTCCTACCAAAGGTGACATATTGGACCTGGTCGTCACCAACATGGGGACCGGTGCTCCACACTGGAGGTCAACCCCTCGCTGGTTAGATCTGACCATAAACAAATCATTTTGGATATCCACAATTCGCCCCCACCACTGGACAAGGAAACCACCGTGAAAAACTTTTCAAAAGTAAACTTCACGTTACTTAAGACCGAGGTGGAAAGTTTCAAAGCCCCCATGCTAAAGGATAATGCTATCTAAGCTGCAACATCCTTTACTAATGCATTCTATGGGCACCTACAAGAATGCATGGATTATGCTATCCCAAGCAAAACCAAGACTCACTCCTCCAAGTAAAGGAAACCAGTCTGTTGGGCTCCTGCCATAAAGAAGCTATACAATAGAAGGAGAAAACTAGTACAGAAAAGAGTAAAATCCCAAGAAGGGAAGACATCCCTGATCAGTATCATCAAGAAACTACAATCCCTCATAAAATCATCCAAGGCAAGTTTCGAAAGAAAAACTGCCAAGGACTCCAAAGATAACCACAAGGCATTCTTTAGCTATGTCAAGAATTTAAGTGACAATGCTCAGACCTGCTCAGAGTTAGTGCAGAATGGTACAAAATACACTGAACTGACCGATATTGACAACATCCTGGCAGACAGGTACAGTGCAAACTTCACCCCCCTCTCACCCCCAAAAGGGCCCATAACCATACCAGAAGAATGTAGAGCCCCTGAAATCACAGACACTCAGGTTAAAACAGCCCTCTCCAAAGCCAAAAACACAGCATCAATGGGACCGGATGGTGTCCCTGGCTGTGTCCTACACAAGCTCAAAGACGAACTAACCCCTCACCTAAACACACTGTTCAAACTCAGCCTCTCCACAGTTTATGTACCCATAGAGTGGCACACAGCAACAGTTATTCCGCTCCACAAATGTGGAGCCACAATAGACCCCAGGAACTATTGCCCTATCAGTCTGACTAGCTTGGTCTGCAAGGCTATGGAGCACATCATCATGAAACTCATTAACAGAGACATTGGGAACCTCCAAACACTGGACCCTACCCAGTTTGGCTTTGTTAAGGGCAAATCATGCCTCCTAAACCTGGTGGACTTCTTTGAGATAATTACCAAGGCTATAGATGAGGGAAAGGTGGTACACACAGCCTACCTAGACCTCGCAAAGGGCTTCAACACAATTCCCCATTCTGGTATTATAGACATGCTCACCAACCTGAACATAAACCCCTACATCACAAGATGGGTTGCTAACTGGCTCACAGACAGAACCCACATGGTAAGAGTTGCGGGAGCTAGGTCTGACTCTAAACCGGTTACAAGTGGTGTTCCCCAGAGCTCAGTCCTTGGACCCCTCCTGTTTGGTATATACTTCTCAGAGGTACAGGCAAGCACAGGAGGACTAAGACTGACCAAGTTTGCAGACACCTGCAAACTAGAGGCTATAACTGACTCTCCAGCTGACACAGACATCCTCCAAAAGAGTCTCACTGAGACAGATACCTGGTATCAAAATCATGGCCTCAAGCTAAATGCCAAAAAGTGCATAGTATTTCCCTTTGGAAAAAACAAAGTACCGACAAACTACCACATACGTGGTAGTCCTCTAAATATGGAAGACGTAATAAAGGATCTGGGGACCCAAGTAGATAGTAATCTCTCCTTTGAAAATCACATTGCCAAATTGGTTAGAAAATCCTTCTACATGGCCCACCTTATCACAAAAGGGTTCGCATCCAGATAAAAGAGGTCATTGTGCCCCTCTACTCATCACTCATCAGACTCATCATAGAGTACAACGCCCCATTTGGGATGTATCTTACAAGACACCTGCAACAGCTGGAAAGACCACAGAAGTACCTCACCAATAGGATCACTGGCCTCAAAAAGATGCCCTATGCAGCTCGACTGAAGAAACTCCAGCTGTACTCAGTTGCATACTGCCTACTCAGAGGTGAACTCTGCCTGACATACAAGTCCATGTCCAACCTAGAACTGATGGACATGCTCCACCTAAAGAAAAGCTTATCCCCTCGAGCCACATGCTCTAGGGAGCTAAACCTCATCACAACAATAAATAGGATGTGCTGGAGGGATAGATTCCTGTCCCAGAGACTTTCCATGCTTTGGAACAAGATTCCAATCTACATTGGGCAGGGCTCCTCACCAACACTCTTCAAGAGAAACCTTGACAAGTGGATGGGAAACAGAAAGTTTACCCTGGGGATCACTTTACTGGCTCTGCTGGACAAAGGCACAGGGAACTAACCTAATGGGGTGGCGAAAGCCAACACATTCTGGCTAGGCTTATAAATGCCTTTGGGCAGATAGCCTAGTACCTACCTATGAACCTATGAACCTAAAAGTAATTGTTCTGAAGTCCTTACAACAAGAGTACATTACTATCTTGCATCGTGGTCACCCAAGTACCTAGGCTTCTAAAAGAAGAGTTTGAGGATTAGTATTTTGGCATTCTATGTCACAAGACATTGAGAGAGTACTTTTATCTCATTCTGTGTGTAACAGTACTCAGCCACATCAACAGAAGGAACCACTTCAGCTAAACCAGATTCCTGAACTACCTTGGTCAACAGTAGCCATCGACATTTTCAAGTGGAATGGTCAACATTATTTGGTGTTAGTAGACTCTTATTCAAACTGGTTCGAGACTGACTTACTTCCGACCTAGGATCCAGTACTGTCATTACTAAGATAAAGCGTCATTTTGAAGTCAATAGTAGACAGTTATTTCTGACAATGGCACACAGTTTACAAACCAACAGTTCAACAGATTTGCTGAAGAATGGGAATTTACTCATATCATGAGTAGCCCAGAGTATCTACAGTCAAATGCTTTAGCAGAAGAAGCAGCTCAAAGTGCAAAACAGTTACTAGAGAAGTCAAACCGAGACAATAATGATATTTTCCTGAATCTCTTGAATCTCAAAAATATTCCTCATGATAAACATCTTGGTTCATGTGCCCAGAGACTTCTGTCGGGACAAACCAGAACCACATTACCAATCAAAAGTCAATTGTTGGTTCCATATGTCAAGAACAACAGGTCAGTGGAAACCAATCTATTGAAGAAGCGTTTAACCCAGAAGTCCTACTACAATAAGACCAGCAAACTGCTCAATCCATTACAAGATGGAGAACTGGTAAGGATGCAAACATCCAAATGTTACGATCAGATTGGAGTCATGAAGAATATTTGCTCAGAGCTGAGATCGTACATTGTGGACTCACAAGGAACAGAGTTTAGGCAGAATCGAAAACATTTCATGCCGGTGTCTGAGCCTATACCACAGCACATAGCCAGTGAGAAAGACTGTTTATCTCAGAGTGAGTTATCCAGTGTTCCAGTTCCACAGGATGTTCCAGAAAATATTCCCATTCCTATGACGAATCCAGAAGTTCCTGATACAAGTTGTTCACCGAAGACTGTCCCTGTTGCTAAATTCAGTCCAGATTGTTATGTTACCAGATCCGGTCACATCTCAGACCATGTTATAGATACATGGCAACTTGGACATGGACATTGTATTTGTTTCTAATGTCTATAATAATGCACGTCTAACTCCATTGTTGTTTTTACTAAGGGCAATCTTTTTAAGAGGGAGGATGTAGATCAATGTGTGTGTATGGACCTTTAAGAAGCTGTCCAAGGACATGCACAAGTGTATAAATACTGAGCATGTGCGAGCTTGACTGCCATTTAGTAGTAAACTTTTGAGATGTAAGCATGTATGTATGTGAGGTCTATCTGTTAACCAGTTTGTTCATATTTTATGATGCTGCTATCCATCCTGATGTGTTTCTATGCATTAAAGCATCTAAATGAAATACCCTGCCTGCTTGTCATCTATGTTAGACAGTAATGAGTGACAGGAAGTATTGCCATAAAAAAAATCTTCCAGGACAGGAATTCTAGCTGTACAGAGGACACTGACTTAAACGAGGCCTTAGCAAATGCTTCTAATATAAAATTGAGGTCCCTAAGATTGAACAAGATTTTTAGTAGGAGGCCAAAGTAGAAAGGCTCTGTTCTGAAAGACCTTGAACAACTTATGGGAAGCAATGGAATGGGTATAGATGCCGCTATGGAAACTTGAAATAGAAGCCAATTGCAGTTGTACTGCTGAATACCTGAACATGTGATTAAACAATTATGAAAGAAACTGCAGAATGTCTGGAATAGATGCAGAGAAGATGTTGATACATTGCTGAGATCCCTGTATATGTAACAGTGCTAACATTTGCTTTTGTGCACCTTATGATTGGATTCTTTTGGAGACAAAGAAATAATGTGAAGTACATTCTGGGATAAGAAAGTTTTTTGGCCATTAAAGGAATTGGAGAAACCAAGCTGTTAACTTTAAGTTGAGTAAGTCCGGATGAGGCTGAGTTGAGGAGTGAGACAGGAGATCCGGTTGGAGATCTAGAAGCCATGGGTACTTCTCTAAGTAAGGCCTGAGCAATGGAAACCATATTTGTCATGGCCCGCATGGGGCAATGAGGATCACCTTAGCTTTGTATGCTGCTGCTTTCTGTAGGAATCTGGGCACCAGAAGCAGAGGTGAAAAGGCATAAAGGAGACTGGGATGCCACTGTTTATCAGGAATGTCTCTTGGTGACTGTCCTTCCGGAGAAATCAGGGCAAAGTACCTGCTGCACATGGTGTTGGTCAGATAAGCAAAGAGATCACAGCAAGGCTGTCCCCAGTTGTTGAATATCTAATAAGCTACCAATGGATTGAAAGGCCACTCATGAGGCATCACAATACATCTGTTGAGCTTGTCTGCCAGATGTTTGGCTTTCCCGAAATATGCACTGCTATTAGAAAGTACTGGAAAACAACTGCCTATTGTTAGAGCTTCATGGCTTCTCAGCAAAGGGAGGTATGATTTGGTTACTCCCTGCTTGTTCAAATACCATCCTACTGAGATACTGTCTGTCTGTCTGCCTGGAGATGATGCTTGGAGATAGAGGTCCTGAAATTCCTGCAGAACCACTCCTGTCTCAAGAATGTTTATGTGTCGATTGGCCATCTGTTTGATTCCACATTCTTTGGATCATCTGCCCCTTGAAATGTTCCCCCTCTGCAAACTTAAATATCACCACAGTAGGAGAAAGAACAAAGGTCTTCCTGCTGAGATCATGGCAGATGTAAACCACCATTTTAATGAGTCCTGCACAGAAGGTCAACATTATTGCAGCAGGATGGTCTGACATCTGGAACCACTGAATCCTGAGTAGCCACTGAAGAATGCACATGTAATAGCAGATATAGGAAACCATCACTGTGGTGGAAGGTATAAAACTTAGTCAAAAGTACCACAATTGCTAGTAGAGAAGACTGGGTAAACAGATGCTGAATAAAGACTCTGAGGATTTGGATTTTTTTGAAAGCAGACTGACAATATATCTTGTTGAATCCAGATAGCATACAATAAATAGTATGGGCAGCACTGAATGTAGACTGGATTTGTTTATAGTTTACAGACATACACACATAGGCAGAGCTTTAGAAAGTAGTCTCTAGCTTCAAGCAGATACTCCTTGGTTGTAGTAGCTGGGTGTCAATTATCCAAGTATGGAAACACTTGGATCTCCTGAGTAACAGATGACTACTGCCATGTACTTAGTAAACACTCATGGGGCTGTGGAGAGACTGAAGAACAGGGCATTGAATGGATAATGACTGTCTACTACCCAAAATGCACAAAAGTCTTCTGGATGTCTCTGCTATCTTGATGTGGAGTGGGCATCCTAGAGATCTAGCAAGCAAATCTAACCATTTGTTTTTAGACATGGCAAAATCAACTGCAACATGACTATTCTGGAAGGTGTCTATCTGCTATAAAGATTTAGGTTGCTGAGCTGTGGAATGGGTGTGAGGTCCATGTGATTCCACACCCTCTCTGGTCTCATGGGACCTTTTGGATGGCTCATTTTTCTAAGAGAGAAAATCTCTCTTCTGTCCGTTTTTTGTTGGTGTGCTGGGATGTCTGGAAGCATTTGGGTCTGATGGGGCAGTACATGGGAAAAAGGTATGATAAAGCTCTGTATGTTATCTCTTTCAACGGTAAGTTGTTCTGTGTGATAGTCATCCATATAGGGGATTCAAGAGACAGATGGCTCCCCACTGACTCCTGAGTGGAGCAGTCATACATGCAACCCTTCAGGGACACTGGTTCTGCTTGCCTGAAAACTGCCCCCAAAATCCTTAGTTTTGCAGACCACCATGACTTCTGGGTCAGTGACCATTGATGAGGGCCACTTCAGACATGCCTACCCCTGTCTGAGGAAGGGCCAAAGAAATTACAGGCTTCATGAACCATAGGGAATTGGACCCCTTCTGATTCTTACTCAGTAGGATTGTTGAGGGGATCTTAAATGTTGAGTCCTATGGCAGAGTCTTACCTTCCTGCTCACACTTCATTAATGTCTCTTTCATTGATAGACCAAAAAGGGAGTAACCATCATATGGGATATTCATGAAGGATGCTTTGTAGTTAATCATAAACTCACAAAAGTGGAGCAAGATAAGGTGCCTCATGATGATTCCTTTGCCTGCCATCCTAGCTGCCTGTACACGTGCATTATGCAGTAGCCGCATGAGGACATTAGTGATTTTCAGCATCATCCCCACTGTTATCTATAGCTGTTTACATAACTCTATTATGTGCTGACTTTGCCAAGAAATTAAAGCCTGGTCCACTAAATCTCTTTGGAAGCAATTCATACTGGTGGCATAATTTAATGTTCTCAGTGCAAAACTGTTCAAGGTGGAAGCATGCTTCCTCATCTCATGCATTGATTAGGACTCCTTGTTGGGCAGATAGATAGCTGCTGTTTTGTTGGAGAAACTAAACTGTTAACTTCAAAATGAGTAGGTCCAGATGTTCAAGTTATCTCTTATTTGGTGACTGAAGCTACAAGCAGGAAGTCCTCCAGTGGTACCTTGGACCAGTGTTGCATATCCTTGGAGGAGCAGAGAATTTTGCTGGGCTATTTAGGATATATTCAGAGCAAATGGGCTCCTGCCATGCCCACATGATGACCAAATAAATTAGATGGTTGATAGGAAGGATCACCCAAAAACTTCAGACTGCAGAGCAATAGGGTTCAAATAACAACTCATCTTCCTGAGAGGGATGGTCTGTGGGCAAGGGCCCCCTTTGCCTCATCAGTTCTAGGATTCTGCCAAAGGTGGCATCTTCAGGCAGGGGAGACTGGGGAGAGCCCCTTCAATCATCTAAGCCAGTATCCAAGGTTAGAAACTTAATAGGGGTGTCTATGTGCCCTTTTTTGCATGTCCTCTCAATGAACATCAAGTGGGGTGAAATAAAACTCATCAGAGGACTCACAGAAAGAAAGAGAGAGAGACAGCGAGCCTGTGCAAGCTATTTGAGGCTATTATCTCTGCTTCGACTTCAGGATGCCTGATGACAGAGTTGAGGCACAGACTGCAGGGTGCTTGGGGGGGTGCAGCTTGCACCATTGGAGGCTGTGTTGAAGTTCCTGGAGAAGAAGCAATTATTCCCGCCATAAACTTGAATGCCAAACCTGGATCTGCCAGCATTGGAGAGATCAGACCCAGTGTCCTGTCCATCCCTACCAAAGTGGATGTAAGTAGCACCATTGAAAGAATTCCTGACTACAATGACCCAAAGGCCTTCAAAGATGAGTGCTGAAGCATATAGGGACAAAGTCTCTGACACCAAATAGGGAATGAAGAATGTTAGTACCACTTGGTCCTGAGACTTAGTTGATGTCAAGAGTCTCAGCACTGAGTGAATCAGATAGGAAAAGTCCAAAGCTGAGAGAAGAATCCCAGTTGGCACTAGATGGTACCTTAACTCCAAACCTACCAATGCCAAACATGAAATGAGGATGGAGCAAGTGAAGAAGACGAAGGAACAGACTGATCTGCTATGGAGACAGAGGGGGACAGGTGATACCCATTTCAATCTGTGTCTTCAGAAAGGCTTTCATCATGTGCACCTAATCTACATCACTGGTGCTCCTGAAGAACCTGACAGATCTGAGTAATGTGGTGGAAGGAGGCCTAGATATAAAATAAGGCAAGTCTCTCTTTAAAGAATGCCTACTGACTGAAGGGTTAGGGGACTTATCTGAAATCACAATAACTGGGTCTGAAGGAATCCTAGATGAGGGTTGATTTGCTGCAGAAGCTGAAGAGACTGAATGCAGCCTCAGTACTTTTGGGGTTGAAGATGGTCTGGCGTCATGCAGTTTTCTTTTTTTAGGGTCAGAATTCCTATCTTTGTCCTTTAAATTTTCCTTTCCCTTCCCTCCTTGGCTTGCTGGAAGAGAAGTTGGGAGGAAATAGACCCTTTAGAATTGGTTTATTCTGATGTGCTGCTAAAGACTCAGGCCTAAAGGCTGAAAGTACAGCTATGTAAGTAAACTTACTATAACTGTAGATGATCAAATGATCACTGCTGCAGTAGTCTTAGTTATATGGGTTATATCATGCTAAGGATATATCAGCTAGCCAGCTTCAAGGGCACCTTAAACTTACCCAAATCATTAGTCACCTCATGTTGAAATGAGGAAAAAATGGTTTGGGCTCCAATTCCTTCACAGTTTTCATGTCAACCAAAAGAGAGAGTACTATGCTAGGTCTGGAAGGGAAAATGGGAAACCTGGATTGTGATAACATTGGTCTCTCCAACAAAATATTTCCCTTTTCACAAAACCCAAAACTGTAAATGGGAACATCATGGGATGTTGATGTTGGGACCATATAGATTTTAGGTAACACTGAATTTTGGAAACTTTCCATCATATGAATCATAAATACCATGAACCCAGGGACAGATCTAGCACAAGGTGATCAAGGCAGCTGTCTAGGGCCCAGTGCTTGCTAGGGGCCAGGTCTGGCTTTAAAAAAATAAAGATTCCACTGCTCCGTACTGATGCTCTGTGCCTTAAAAAAATGACTCCTTAATTCCCCACTCCACACCTTCTGCATCAGCATGTCAGCAACTTTTTCAGCATCAGCAGTCACTTAAAAAGTACATTTTTCAGTGCTGAGCAAGATATTTGTTTTGGTTTCTTTTGAGCACTTCATATGCTTGGAAGTTCAGCAGCCTTTTCAGTGTTAGCAGTTATATTAGAAGTACATTTTCAGCACAGAGCAGGAGATTGTTTTTTTTTTCCTGTATTTCATGTGTGAAGTTCAGCCAGCAGATCCTTTTTTCAGAAATGAGCAGGAATTTTTTTTTTTTTTTTTTATTTTACATACAAGGAAGTTCAGATAGCCATGTCAGAAGTAAGGGGGAGGGTTGCAGTTAATATAAATTGTCAGTATTTCACACAGCTGTTTATCTGAATGAACTTAATATGGATTGTTTAGACAGGGGTAAAGCAGCAGCCTGAAAGTTCTACAAATTTTTTTTCAGGATAAAGGATCTTGAATCTTTCCCACTTTTTTCTAACTTGTTATTTTACTTTTATTTTTAAGAAGGTAGCATTTGCTTTTAGAATTTCTTTTCCCTTACATTTGCCTGAAAGCATTACTACTTTTTAATCAAGCTGTCTAGTGTGTTTTGTTCCTAGACAGGCAGTGTTTCCATAATGTTAAACAATGACATTTTTTTGTTTGGTTTTAATGTGAATGGCTAAACTTAAATCACTGCTTTGGTACGAAGGTTTATTTTTCAGTCTGACATGGGCTTTTCCCTTCAGTGGTGATTCAATGCACTGTGAGGCTATTAGCAAGCTGGATGAAACTGATGTTTTACTAATTTCTGAGTGATGTGTTATCTATCATCCTTTCACCAATGAATCCCATGATGTCAAATTAATTATTTATTCTTATACATGTTTTCAATCAATTCTGAGATGTCCAAGCAGCTGCTATCACAACATAGCAGTGAATCTCTGGGCAAATTCAGAAGGATTTGAGATTGCTTTCTTCTTTTTTTTTTGCACTAGTTAGCAGGACTTGTGTTTCTTTCAGCCAGACTCTTAGCTATCCCTTTATTTTAATGGGAATGTGGCTCAGAAATGTAAAGTCAAAGTATACTCTGTTTGACATTTAGTTTTATACTCAGTGATTTGGGGACATTAGCCTCCTTTATTCATGGTTGGAGACTGCTATAAAAGTTCACGTGTCTCTTTGGTCCCCCTCCTTGTCCATTTGGTACTTACTTCTTATCTTCTTTACTGCTCTTTAACCCTATAACATCTTTGATGACAAGATTATTTATTTAATTTTGTGTGTGTGTGTGTGTGTGTGTGTGTGTGTGTGTGTGTGTGTGTGTGTGTGCGCACTCCCCATGAAAGATTCTCTGTGGAGTATTTCCTCAGGATATATTATAGAAAACTCTCCAGGATGGATACAGAAAGCTGCCAGGAAGGATCACAGAAAACTGCTGTTCTACCTGGATGATTACAGAAACCAGATTCAATTAAATCACGATGATATGTTTACTCTTGCTCAGAAAAAAAGTCCCTGCCTGAAATCTTAGGAGCATTATTCGGTTACGTGATTTGCTCAGGATCATAAAGTAGACAATTGACGCTAGAAAGAGTCAAGTCCTGTACCACTAACTACAGGAAGCAGGTCATTAAGAGCTTACTTAGAGCCTTAACCCACTGCACTAACTGCCAGACTTTACTTAACTTCTTCATTTTCTGATAAATCACTGAGGATAACAGTCAATCAATAATGCTAGTCATATCTGTGGTTCAGAGAATGCATTTCAAATTAATCAGAGTTGTCTGACACTTAAGGCTCCGACATTAACAAACTACTTTCTATAGTCAAAAGTACAGAGTTTGAATCCTTCCATCTCCATTTGTCTACTGTGTGCCTCTGAGCAAGTCACTCAGACAATGCCCCCGGATCATCCCTGAAAAGAAACAAATCATACAATGAGTTTACCTTGTAAACAACTAGATAAAATAAAATGGTATTTCACACTTGGGCTTTTGTCCCCAGATTATTTTTGACTTTGCCCAGAATTCTTGAGCAAATAATTTGATATTCTTTTTTTCTGTTGCTTGTAAATTTTGTGGCTGTCTGGCAAATTACTATGGACTGTAGCCATTAAATAATGACAGGCACAAGTTCCAGAGCTTGTATCCAACAAAAATGATTCCTAATATATATATATATATATATATATATATATATATATATATATATATATATATATATATATATATATATATTCTATCAGCCTTTTAAGAATATAGGAAAAAATTCAAAATCTATTCCTGATTTTTTTTTTTTGGTCTTTGTCTCTGATTTCCACTAAAATGACAGGGTAGAGGGAGGTCACAGAGGATGCCACTGTATGGTTTTGATAACAGCAAACTGAGATAAATTTCTGAAGCATTATTTCTGTATGTGTGTACTCACTTGTTTTCAGACAGATATCTGAGGTGTACCATAACGCAAGTGGCTGTAATTGATGATTGTGAGTGTCTGTATAAAAACTTGGTCCCTGCACCCCAGAGTAATTATAGTGTAAAGGAAGGAACTGACTGTAGTAAACATTATCATCATCATATGAGTCATGTTCTTTGTGTGTAAGCTTTGGTTTCCTTGTTTTGTTGACTGTTGACAATGTGTCATTATTATTTTCTGTGAATAAACTTGGCAACATAAAGTCAGAGTGTAATGGTAATATTTTAAATGTGAATGCATTGTTAATTAACCTTGCTTTTTGCAGGCAAATGGATGTGAAATGCACTATGTAGGACTACAGCAGTCTATCTGTTACTTAGTGCAGATGAGTAAGGCTGTGAGCTGCTGTTATAGTGCAGAATTTGATTTCCTCCACCTTCACCTGTCTACTGTTTTACTCTAAGTCACTTCAATAGACAATTCTCTTAGGCTGTCCCTGAAAAGTGACACTTGCATCCAGTTGGCTGTAGTTACTAGCAAATGTTTTACACATTTGTCTTTTGAATTCCTGCACCTTTTGCATAGATTCTAATTAGTGCTTCACTTTATTTTGCTTGACTACGACTCCCAACATGTCTTGTAATTTAATGGGTTACCAGTTGCATTTAAAAAAAATCTGAGTTTTAACAGAAGAGACTTTTACTGCTTCTCATCCTAAGTCTGTTTGCAGTGTGAGACTGTTTTGTTTATCAGATGGTTGTCATTATTTTTACTGTAATATTTGAAAATGAAATCAAAATATCTGTGCTAATTGTAAAATAAAAACAAGTATGTGCACTAACAGGTTTGAATTGTGTTTTTATGGTAACTGAGGAGAGATGGCCAAGTAATGGGATATTGGTATGGCTGTTGGGGAGTGAGAATTAGTCCACTACCCTGCCCAGGAGCCCCATTTGATGATGATCCAGCTCTGAATAAGACACAGAATCCTGATAAATTTCCTGCCTGAGACAGTAGATACAGATCTACTTTCTCTTGAAAGAAAAGGTCTTTCAACTGAGTTATGTAGGAAACACCACAGGAAAACAATCCTGTGAGGAGTAAAACAAAACTTTTGCATGATCTCCCGGAACTTCAGACTGTGTATGAGATCCCTCACCCAAATGAGAAATTCCTGACACTCTGAAAAAAGACTCTGCAAAGATAAGCAAGTTGTCTAAATAAGGAAAAATGTGAATACCTTGCAGTCAGCTATTACAGGAGCTAGACACTTTGTGAATATCCTTGAAGGAGTGGAGAAATCGAATGGTAAAACAGAAAACTGATTGTGTAATCCAGAACAAAAAAAAAAACATCTGAAATATGTATTGACAAGAATGTGATAAGCAGCAGCAGAAAACTCAAATGGCTAATGACAAGTAATAAAATGTGAAGGAATACAATTATGAACTGGGCACTATCACAAACAGGTTTAGAAAAGAAAGGTCCTGAATTGGTCTCTACTAATTTTCTTTCTCTCTCTCCAGAAACAAATCAGATGGACATGAATGGAAGGATCTCTCATTATGGTAAGTACATAACTTTCGCATCCTATTCATTCAGTCTATCCAATCCGACATGTGGGTCAGAAGTGTAAGCTACAATTTACCCAGGGTGGCCTCAAGACAGAAGACCCTTCAGAACATATGCAGTGAAGTATGCTCTAGACCTAGAGCATCAGTTCAGTTTATAATGTCTGATGAAGTTATGCATGAAAACCCATGTGGCAGCTTTGCAAATATCATCGACTGAAGAGGTTCTGAAAAAGGTAGCAGAAGTTGCAAAGACTCTGGCAGAGCAGGTTCTTGGCTGTTGCGAGCAACATAAATAAAGGAAATGCAGTCTGACAGCCATCTAGAAAGGAAAACTTCAGAAACTTTCTGCCACAGCTTACTAGAAGCAAAGCAGACAGACAGCTGAATATCTTTCCTTAAGGACTGGTTCTGCAATGCTAGAAATTAATTTATGTATATTTAAGGTATGAAGGATGTAGTCCCTTTATTTGAATAGTTAGAAAAGAAGACTGGCAAATAAATAGGCTTCAAAATGTTTGATTCAGAAACCACTTTGGAATAAAAGATGGGGTCATCCTTAGTGACATCCTGTCTTTGTGAAATATCAGGTGTAGGGGAAATAAGCATAGTGCACACAGTTCTGAAATCTTTCTAACCAAAGTGATGGCTGCCAAAAAAAAAAGGTTATGTACTCACCATAACGTTCCATGTGCATTGTCCATTTTCATTCTTTCTCAACGTATGGGTTCAGATCCAACCCTTGGATCTGACTCGGCCGCCTTTTCCAACTCATGCAACACTGCAACTCTCGAGCTCTCCCTTACCCATAATGCACTAGTCTGCTAATATACCTCAGATCTAGTTTGCAGCCCTTTAAACTTGCATGACGTAAAAGAAGATGAAATAACATCTGGAGCTCAAATAAAGGAACACTAGTTCATTCAGCATCTTTCTATCATTACAAAAGTCAAATTGGTAGGGGTTGGAGGGAGGGCAGTTGAGGAACATTTTTATCTGATGATGTCATTTTCATTTATTCCTCAACTGATAGGACAGAGTCCCCAGCAACCTAAATCCCATGACGACTCTAAGAAAGGATATTCTTGAGTACTGCTGAGCCAAAGGCTGCTCTTCCCTTAGAGACCAGACCCAATTTGTAATAAGCAATAAAAATATGAGGATTATCCCAAGTTGTGGCTGCACAAATATTAACCACTGAAGAGCTAGACAAAAAGCTGAAAACGTTGCTATAGACCTGGTAGAATGAGTTTTTGGTGGTTCTGGTAAAGAAAAACCCAATATTTCATAAACAAAGGTAATACAATCAGTTAGCCATTTAGCTAAAGTCACTTTAGAAACTGAGTTGCATAGTTTTCCTCAGCAAACTGAGATACATTTCTGAACCATTTACTTCAGAAAAAAAACAATAACTGTTCTGATTTCCTAAAATTTTTGGTTTTATGAAGATAAAACCGAACTTGTCTGTGAACATCCAAAAGGAGTAATATATACTCTCCTTTATTTAAGAAATTTGGAAAGAAAATTGGAAGGCTAATAACTTGATTAATGTTGGATTCTGACACCATCTTAGGAAGAAAGGAGGGGTTAGTTTGCAAGGATACTCTATCCTTAAGAAAATCAAATAAGGAGGCTTGGAAGACAGGCCCTATAGTTCTGAAACTCTTCTAACAGAGGTAATGGCTATTAACAAGACAGTTTTCCAGCTCAAAAATTTTAATTCACACTTTGCTGATGGTTCAAAAGGAGATCATATCAATGATTATAAAATAATATTTAAATCCATTGAGGAGTAGGATCTTTTAATAGGGGTCTAAGAAAAAAAAGTTCTCCTTAGACATACTTTACAAAGTTTGGAAGAGGCCAAAGATGAGTTATTTACTATATCCTATATCAAAACTGGAAATGGCAGCTAATTGTACTTTAACAGTAGAAGAACCCTTTTTAACCCATAGGATTAACTGCTCACTATATATAAGTACTATTTCTAACTGCCCTTAACTTTCTGCCTTTTCCTGTCTAGTTATTCTGTTTTATTTGCTCCACCAGCATAAATTAATTGCCTCTTTCCTCTCTACCTGTATTATTTTTGTGTTTTAGGTGGTGTAACTGGACTAACAATATGCATTTCCAAGAGCTCTAGCATCTCTATCAAGCTAGGTTTCTTGAAATCTACTAGCCGAAACAACCCTTCTGGCAACAGTTAACCTCCCTATTCTTGTATGTTCACCTAAAGTACCTCATTCTGATTGTGAGCAATTTCCCTATTGTCCTGTTCAGTACTGACCTCTGCAACTGTACTTTGTACTCTTTTTCTAACCCTAGCCTACACTTATTCTTTTTCTTCTCCTTCTCACCTCCTTTCCAAATATCATGTCTAGGACACCTACACAGGTAGCTTCTCTACTACTTAGGCTTCATTGTACCTTTCCCCCACCTTTCCCTTAGCTCCTTCATAGGTTCATAGGTGTGTACTAGGCTAATGGCTCTGGAGTCTTTACAAGCCTAGCCCCAAAAAAATTGCCCAGGCACAGTGCCACCTGATGTTAGTTCACAGTGCCCATATCCAGTAGGGGAACTGGAATGATCCTTGGAGTAAACTTTCTGTTACCCATCCATTTGTCAAGATTTCTCTTGAAGAGGACCAGCGAGGTGTTCTGCTTGACATGAATGGGAAGCTTATTCCGGAATATGGGCAGTCTTTGGGAGAGGAACCTGTCCCTCCAGCATGTTCTGTTAATTGTGGTAATGAGATTGTGATCTCTGGAGCCTGTGGCGCGGGGGGGATTGGGATTTCTTTAGGTGCAGCATTTCAAGTAGGGCTGGGTCAGACATGGCTTTGTGAGTCAAGCAGAGATCACCTCTAAATAGACTATAAGAGACTAAGAACAGCTGAAGTTTCTTGAGTCTGTCCATGTAGGACATGTGTTTAAGGCCTAGGATCCTTTTTGTGAGGTACTTTTGTGGCCTTTACAGCTGTTGTAGGTGTCTGGCCAGGTACATGCCAAATGGGGCGTTATATTTAATGACTGGTCTAATGAGGGATGAGTAGAGAGGGATAATGACCTCTTTCTTCCTGGATGCGAAACCTTTGGTTATAAGATGTGCCACGTAGAAGGACTTTCTGACCACAGTGGCAATGTGGTGGTCGAAGGTGAGGTGGCTGTCGACCTGGGTGCCCAGATCTCTTATGGCCCCTTCAGTGTTCAGTGGGCTCCCATCAACGTGGTAATTCATGGGAACTGAGTTTTTTTCAAAGGGGATGATAACGCATTTTTGTTATTAAGCTTCAGGCCATGGTTCTGACACCAGTCATTGGTCTCAGAGAGGCCCTTTTGTAGGATGTCTGCATCACTTGGGGAGTTGATAATGACTCCTAGCTTGCAGTCATCAGCAAACGTGGTCAGCCAGAGTCCTTCTGTGTTGGCCTGGACTTCTGAGAAGTAGATGCCAAACAGGAGATGGACTAGGACCGAGCCCTGTGGGACTCCACTCATGACTGATCGACTGTCTGACTTGGAATCTGGAACTTTCACTCTGTGGGTCCTGTCTGTGAGCCAATTTGCAACCCACCTAGGGATGTAAGGATTGATGCCTAGTTTGGTGAGTTAATCAATGATACCTGAGTGGGGAATGGTATCAAAGGCCTTGGTCAGGATGAGGTAGGCTGTATGCACTGCCTTATCCTCATCCACAGCCTTGGTGACTGCCTTGAAGAAGTCAACCAGGTTCAGCAGGCAGGATCTCCCCTGGACAAAGCCAAACTGTGTGTGGTCAAGAATTTGGACATTGCATATATCTTTGTTAAGTAGGTCCATGATGATGCACTCCATAACTTTACATACCAGACTCATCAAGCTAATGGGGCAATAATTCCCAGGGTCTGTAGCTGCTCCCCTTATATGGAGCGGGATGACTGTAGCAGTGCACCATTCATTAGGGACATAGCCTGAGGTAAGGCTGTGACTGAACAGGGCACACCGCTGTGGTGCCAGTTCATATTGTAGCTCATGTAAAACACAGCCAGGGATATTATCAGGTCCCATGAATGCTGTATTCTTGGCTTTGTACAATGCTGTTTTTACCTGTGCCACAGAAATGGTGGGTACCAGCCTTTCTTCTGGTATTGGAAAAAGGCCCTTGGGGGGTATGGCTGGCACTGAATCTGGTATGTTGGCTATATATGCTGGCTCAGTACAGGAGGTGCCATTGTGCAATAAGTCAGAGCAAATCTGGGTATTGCCTTTGAAGTTTTTGATATAGCTTTAGAAGGCTTTGTGGTTGTTTTTGGTGTCAGCCACAATTCTGCCTTCATAGTTGACATTCCTTTTCCCCTGCTTACCTCTGGTATTCAGTCTAATTTCGTTGTTTTCTTACTCTTTAACAGATACAGTTTTTACCTCTCTCAGCTCCACTGATTGTTTTTCTTGAACTGTGAGGTATCGGGATACAGCCTGCTCCATTCGCCCTCGCTGCACTCGGGCTCACTTTGTTCTCTTACCCTACCTCCATTCCCACCCACCCCTGGATCAATTTCCTTTATAGCTAACGTTGGTGCCACACCACTCCCACATTCCCACATACATTAACATTGTCTAATCTTATCCCCCCCTTTCTCTCTTTGCTCCTCCATCCTTCTATCTATCTTTGTCACCTCTTTCTCTCTTTCTCTAATTATTTTTCCCTTCCCTGCTACTTTACTTTATCTTTCTTATTTCTCCTTTCACTTACATATTTCCTTTCTCTTTCTACTCCTTACTCCTTAGCATGCTTTCCCTTTACCTCTTGACCTTTCTTTTTTCCATCCTATCCCACCTTACATCTTACCATTTTGAACTTTATCTGCACCCCAACTCTCCAACTATAGCTTATTTACCTGACACTTTTAACTTCTCCTCCTTTCCCATTTCACCCACCCTCTTCACCTGTAGCACTCATTCCCTTCTCAAAACTAAACTCCTCCCTAAAAATGCTATATCTTAAATTTAATCAGAAATTACTTATTCCACATCCCTCATCTTTAGTCCTATTCCAATTTCAGGACACTCTTTCATTTTATGAAGACATTCGTCCCAATCCAGGCCATCACAACATCTCCTCTAACTTTCATAACATTGCTCCAAATTCTCAGCAACTACCAAACCCTAATATTAAACAACTTTCCTTTTACTCCATTAATATTCACAGCATACTTAACAAAATAAATGAATTTCATTCATGGATTTCTCTACACTTCCCTGAATTTATTTCTCTCTCTGAAACCTGGTTAAAACCACACAACATAGACAAGGAGTTTATCCCCCTGGCTACAATATCTTATGACTTGACAGAACACACGAGAAAAGGAGGAGATGTTGTAATTTTGTATTCTGATGTCTTCACCTTATCCCCCCTAACCATCACTCACTCCCTTTTTCACACAGCTGAACTTATCTTTGCTAAATGCAAGCTAAATAATCACAAAGTCAATAACTATAGTTGCATCTATGTACCACCCGGAGATAATATTCTCCTACTTGAACAGATTCTTCACTGGATTTCTGACACTATTCCTAATGAAACTATTATATTAGGAGATGTCAGTATTACCTGGCTCACCATACGCTCTGATGTCTCTTACACATGCATTAATTTATGTTGTTTTTCCCAGTTTATCTCCTCTCCCACTTTTCATCATACATCTACAAATACCAGTTCCACTCTGGACTGGATCCTAGTCTCCCACCCCAACCTTTACCATAACTGTGAATCCCTGCCAGATGCAATCAGTGACCACTCATCAATCTGTGTCCTTAGATTCTCTCCCCATATTACTAAACCACAGAAATTAAAAGAATGCCATAAATTTTCAAACTTTAACCATGCTATTTTCAATAGTTATCTGTCTGCTATTAACTGATCCTTTCTTGCTGACCTCCCACTAGATAATGCCGTTGACTACTTTAACTCCATCTTCTTAGACATTCTTAACTCCCTTGCCCCTCCCAGAACTGTTAGAGTTAAATCAAGTTGCTCACCCTGGCTCTCCAAGACAACTCGACTTCATATTCTAACTAGAAATTCTGCATGGAAACTCTGGCAAAAAAACAAATGCCATATTCATTACCAAAAATATAGGGGAACTCTGTAACCTAGCCAAAAAAACACATTAATATTAACAAAAAAAATTATTTCAAGTTCCTCTAACTACTCACACTAAAAACCCTAAAATATTTCGGCATTCTGTTAACCATCTTCTCCACCCTGGCAAACCCTCAACACCCAATCCTTGCCCTAATAGCACACCCCAAGAAACTGCTTCTATCCTTAATACTCACTTTATTGATACCATAAGCAAACTAACTCCTTCTCCCAACACCCCAAATGCCCCTCCTCACACCCACATCATAACTCTCCATTCTCATTGAGCCCCATCCCCATTTGCTACATTATAAAGCTTTTCAACAAACTTAAACCATGCTCTGTATCAGCTGACAAACTACCTTCACATTTTCTAAAGTTAGCAGCTGACTCCATTGCCTACCCTGTATCTATCCTTATCAACCATTCTATCTGTGAATCGTTTGTCCCAACTCTCTAATTATCGCCCAATTGCTATTCTGTCACCTCTAACTAAAATACTTGAGAACCGTGTTTATAAACAAATCCTGTCTTACCTTATGCTTAATAACCTCATTACTCCTACTCAACATGGTTTTCGCCTCACCATTGTACCACTACTGCTCTTATCTCTTTTTCTAACTTTATCTCCCTTGCTAGAGACAATAATACACTGGTTTCTTTGACACTGTCTCCCATTCTTACTTTCTAAATTAACTCAACTAAACCTTTCCTCTTCCACTATTTCCTGGTTTACTAGCTACCTTACTAACAGACAATAATCCGTCAAATGGCTCACTGCCCTATCCGATCCCTTTCACTCAGTAAAAATGGGTGTCCCTCAAGGTTCCATTTTGGGTCCTCTGCCTTTTAACTTATTTACTAACCAACTTACTAAATCCTATCCTCAGTCTTCTCTTATACAGTATGCAGATGACTCTACCATCATTACCACAGCTGACAATCTCTCTGACCTGTTATCCCTTACTCAAACCTCCTTTAACCTTACTGAGACTTGGCCTTCTAACAACCAGCTCAATCTTAACCCCAAAAAAGACTAAACTCCTTCTATTTCTACCCAAAATTCTACATTATTTAAAATCCTCTTTCACTATTGCTTCTCTTAACAATGCCATTATTTCAACTGAACCCCACACTAAGCTGCTCGGTGTAATCATTGATGACCAACTTAAATTTACCTACCATGTACAGTACTGTATAAAGAAAACCCACTGAAAGCTTTGCCTACTTTATAGAAATAAGATGTCCTTTCCCCCTAACTCTAGACTCTCTCTTGCCCAGCCTTTTTGCTTCCCAACCTCATATATTGCCCCCAAGTCCTAACTTACAGTCCTCTCTTCTAACTAAATTAAAAACTACATATAACAAAGTTGCCAGATTTGCTGCTAACATGTCACCAAAAACTCATCACTGTCTTGCTCTTCAGATTCTTAACTAGTTAGAATATCCTAGCCAGCTCAGCTTCTCTCAACTTCATATAATTCATGCCATTCTTAATAAGCCATCTTATTGTCCCAGTCGATCTTCTCTTGCCTCTCTTTATAATCCACCTCACCCCCTTAGAAGTGCTGATCAATCTCTTTTACAGATTTACAAGCCAAAAAAATCATATGGACAAAACCTTTACTGTTATTTTCCAGCTCTTTTATGGAATAAGCTTCATTTGGTTCTTATAAATATCTCTCGTGGTCAAGCCTTTAAAACAGCTCTCCAACAATACCTACTTGGCTCTAGGAAATATCAATGTTACCACCCCACCTAAACATTCCCTTCTTCCCCATTCTCACCTTTCCCTCTTTTTCCACATATTTTCTTCCCCTCCCTCACTTTTCTTTTCACTTCCTTCCCTACTACCATCCAACCTTCTCCTATATTTCTGTGCATTATAACATTTTCTACTACTCTCTACCTTTCTCCTCCTACTCTTGCCCATCCATCTTTTTCTTATTCTTTCTTTTCCTCCTTAACCTATCCTTCTCTCCATCCTAAGTCATAATCACTATTAACTTAGTCTTAACTTTCCTGTTTGTCTCCCTGCTCTAACCCAATTCTCCTTTATTCCTGTATTTTAAATAATTCTTTTCATCACTATTTCTTCTCTATCCATAATTGTCTTCCTTACTTCCTCTGAAATAATTTCTACATCTCTGATACTAAGTACTAACTTATTCATCTGTATTTTGAATATTTTCCCTTTCTACCTGTACTAGGAACCCCCTTTTGTTTCTTGATGTATTTTTTGCCATCTGGAGCACTATTTGTGATTGGTTTTGCTAATGTTAAACTTGCACTTTTTGTTACTCAGATACCTACCTATTGTATTACATATTGTCTAAATTGCTGCTTTATGTTATTCTGGAGATTTTCTCCCGGGCCTCCGTTGAAAAGGTGCTCTTGCCCAATTGGACATACATAGTCAACAAATGTCAAATAAATAAATAAATAGAAGAGCTAGTCCCTTCATTGAAATTTGCAGCTAAAAATTCAAGATCGTTAGTAACCAGTGCTGAAAAAGGATCAATCTCTTTTTTCTGCATCCAGAAAAACAATTCTTTTCCATTTACTTCTGTAAAGTTTTGTAGTGGAAGATCTGTAGGAGGATAAAAGAATGGGGAGGACAGGGGAGGACAGCCAAGTGGAGAAACCATGCAGTCAATTTTAGGCCTTGAATGTCTGGATGTATCATGTCTGTCAGGTGAGAGAGAAGGTCTGAAGATGGATCCAGAATCCATGGCAGGCAAAGTAGATGAGGCCAAAGAAAGGGAAACCAAATCTGATGAGGCCAGTAAGGGGCAATGAGGACAACTGTGCTCTTCAATTGAGAAAATTTCTGAAGAAATTTGAGGATTAGATGCACTGGGGAGTATGCGTAGAAAAAATTAGGGCCTGATAGTGGAGTACAACATCTCTCTATGATTCCCCCAAGGAATCAGGCAAAGAACCTGCTGCACTTGTTGTTGAAGGAGATGCAAAGAGGTCACAGCAAAATTGGCCCCATCAACAGAAATTTTTTTCTGCCACTTTCATGTTGAGTGACCTGTCATGAGGCATTAGAATCAACTTGCTTAACTTGTCGCTATCATGTTGCATTTCCCTGGAATGTATGTTACTATCAGAAACCGTCTGGATAAGAGCACCTACTGTCACACTCTCATAGCTTTTTGACACAGGGGCTAAGATTTGGTTCCTCCTTGTTTGCTGATGTACCAGACTACTGACATATTGTCCATCTGAATTGCAATAGATCCAGAGGGAAGAGAATCTTGAAAAGCCTGCAACACGACGAGGACAGCTCTCATCTCCAGAACATTTATATGTGCATTGGAATCTTTGGGGGACCATGTGCCTTGGACTGTCCTTTCCAAGAAGTGCCTCCCCCCGCCCTATCTGGGAAGCATGCGTGTTAACTATGGCCTTGGGCTGAGGGAGAAAAAAGGGGCAACTTTGCATTATTTGATCAGAGTATAGCCACCATAGGAGATAATTCTTTTAGGCCTGAGTTATCTTGATTTTGTTGGATAAGGGTTGATGAAGAATGGACCAATGAGTCGCTAGAGTTTACTGAAGAATTCTCATGTGGTACCTTACTAGTGTAACCAAAACTACTGCAGCAGACACTGACCCCAATGCTTGAAGGATCAGTCGAGATGAAAGAGAAGAACTTTAAATCATCTTTTTGACCTGGAATTGAACAGTATGAATCTTTAAGAGAGAAGCTGTCACTGATACCACATTGAATAAGGCTCCAAATAAACTCCAATGTTTGAGTTGGGTCAATTTGAGATTTCTTGTAATTGATTGTAATTCCCAGGTGAGAGCATAAGTGAAGTACATAATCTTGTGCTTTGATCAGATGATGCCTGGTTGGAGTGGTTATGAGCCAGTTGTCCAAACACAGAAATACCCAGAATCCCTGTAGCCTCAAGTGAGCTACTACTACTGACATATATTTGGTGAACACCCTTGGGGCTGTGGTGAGACCAGAGCTCTGAATCAGTAATGACTGGCTCCCAGCTGGAAGTGTTTGTATCTTCTGGATTGTCTGATCATTTTTATGTGATAGTACACATTCTGAAGATCTACTGAGCACATCCAGTTGTCTATGTGCAGGAAAGGCAAAATGGACTGAAGCATGACCATCCAGTACTTGGTGTACTGAAATGACTTGTTCAGAATATTGAGATCCAATATTGGTCTCAATTCCCCTTTTGTCCTTGGTACTACAAAGAATCCTGAGTAAGTTCTGGACTCTCTCTGGTTTGGGGGAATCTCTTGGATAAGAATAAATGCGATATCCTGTTGCTGTGAGGCAACAATGCTAACTGCTACACCACTGCACCACTGTATCCTCTGTGACAGACTTTTGAGGGGAGTCTAACTGCCTCATCTTGCACTTTTTCTTCCTAGGAACTTCTTCAGTGGGATGTTCCAGAGAAGTATCAGAAGAAATCAATATTCCCTGCTGGGTATCCTGGTGACTTATCTCAGCTGGCTGTCCCTATGGTGCAGGAAGTTGAGACTCAAGACGCAAAGACAACTGGGAATGGGAAGTAGGAGCCAAGGTGGGTGGAAAAGTCCTTTCTCCTTTTAGCAGAGAAAGCTCTCTCTACAGTCTCAAAAGCAAAATTCCTCAGAGAGAAAGAAACTGATTACTCCAAAAAGACATGCTTGTTGACCTTCAGCTCCCTTCGACTCAAAGGCAAACCACTTGAGGAAGTAGGTTCATAGGTTCATACTAGGCTATCTGCCCTAGGGCATTTATAAGCCTAGCCAGAGTGTGTTTGGCTTTCGCCACCCATTTTAAATTAATTTTGCTATGCCCTTTTTCGAGGTTAGTATACTATGCCTCTGTCTAACAATGACACAGAAGTGATACCCGGGGTAAACCTACGATCTCCCATCCACTCATCAAGATTCCTCTTGAAGAGAGTCAGTGAGGGACTCTGCCTAACCTGGACTGGGATTTTATTCCCGAGTGAAGGGAGCCTCTGGGTTATGAATCTGTCCCTCCAGCATGTCCTATTTATTTCAGTGCTGAGGTTCAAGTCTCCCGAGTGCGTAGCTCGATGGGATTTGGATTTTCTGAGGTGCAGCATGTCCATTAATTCCGGGTTGGACATGGCTTTATATGTCAGGCACAGATCGCCTCTGAGCAGGCAGTATGCCACTGAGTAGGGCTGGAGTTTCTTTAACCGGGCAGCATATGGCTTCTGTTTGAACCCTATGATCCTCTTGGTGAGGTACTTTTGGGGTCTTTCCAGTTGCTGCAGGTGTCTGGCAAGGTACATCCCAAAAGGGGCATTGTACTCAATTATGGGCCTGATGAGGGATGAGTAAAGAGGCACGATGACCTCCCCTGATCTAGATGTGAATCCCTTCATGATTAGGTGGGCTATATAAAATGTTTTTCTAACCACTTTGACCACGTGGTTGTCAAATGAGAGATTGCTATCAACTTGGGTCCCCAGGTCCCTAATTACCTCTTCTGTACTTAATGGATTACCATCTATGTGGTAATTTGTGGGCACTTTGTTTTTGCCAAAAGGGATGACTATACACTTTTTGGCGTTTAGCTTGAGGCCATGGCTCTGGCACCATTTGTCTGTTTCTATGAGGCCCTTTTGGAGGATGCTTGTGTCGGCTGGAGAGTCGATTATGGCGCCCAGTTTGCAGTCATCTGCGAACTTAGTCAGCCACAGTCCTTCCATGTTGGCCTGTACCTCCGAGAAATATATACCGAACAAGAGAGGTCCCAGGACTGAGCCTTGTGGGATGCCACTTGTAACTGGTTTGGAGTCTGACAAGGCTGCAGCAATTCTAACTATGTGGGTTCTGTCCTTGAGCCAGTTTGCAACCCATCTAGTGACATAGGGGTTTATATTTAAGCTGGTGAGCTTATCTATAATGCCCGAGTGGGGTATTGTATCGAAGGCTTTTGCGAGGTCCAGGTAGGCTGTGTGGCCCACCTTCCCCTCGTCAATGGCCTTGGTGACTGTTTCAAAGAAATCAACCAGGTTTAAGAGGCAGGATCTGCCCTTAACAAAGCCAAACTTGGTAGGATCCAGTGTCTGTAGGTCCCCAATATCTTTATTTATGAGGTCCATGATGATCCTTTCCATAGCTTTGCAGACTAAGCTAGTCAGGCTTATGGGCAGATAGTTTCCAGGATCCATTGAGGCACCACCTTTGTGGAGAGGGGCCACTGTTGCTGTACGCCACTCTTTGGGTACATATCATGTAGTAAGGCTAAGATTGAACAGTAGTTTTATGTTTAGGTTTAGCTCTTCTTGGAGTTCAAGTAGGACGCAGCCTGGGACACTGTCTGGTCCCATTGATGCTGTGTTTTTTGCTTTGGAGAGGGCAGCTCTTACCTGAGCATCTGAGATGTCAGGGGGGCAGCACTCTGCTGGGATAAATATTTGCCCTTTTGGTGGGGAGGGGGGGGGGGAGACGTTTGCGCTGAACCTGTCAGCTAGAATGTTGGCAATGTCTGTGGGTTTGGTGTATTTTTTTTCATTTTGGACTAATTCTGAGCATATCTGGGAATTCCCACCCAGGTTCCTAACATAACTAAAGAAAGCCTTGTGATTATCCTTAGTGTCCTGTGCAATTTTTCTCTTGAAGCTGGCCTTAGACGATTTTATGAGTGCCCGTAGTTTTTGCTAATACTGATCAGAAATGCCTTCCCTTTTTGGGATTTTGCTCTATCATGTAGTAGCTTCCTCCTTCTATTGTATAGTTTGTTTATGGCTGGGGTCCACCAGACAGGACGTCTGCCTTTGGAGGATTGGGTCTTGGTTTTATTTGGGATTGCATGATTCATGCATTCCTGAAGGTGTTCATAAAATGCGTTTATAAAGGATTCTGCGGTCTGGGCCGTATTTTCCACAGGCCCGGGGGCTTTGAAGGAGTCCACCTCGGTTTTGAGGAGTGTGAAATTTGCTTTAGAGAAGTTTTTCACTGTGGTTTTTAGGGCATTAGATTAGTTTATGGTCTGATCTTACCAGTGAGGGATACACTTCTGGTCTGGAGCATAGAGTCCCCATGTTGGTGATGATCAAGTCCAGTATGTTTTCCCCTCTTGTGGGAGTGATAACAAGTTGTTCCATAGCATTTGAGTTCATAAATTCTGGGAACCTTTGGGCTAGGGTGTTGCAGCTAGAGTAATGCTCCCAGTCTATGTTTGGGTAGTTGAAGTCGCCTAATATAATGGTGTTTGGAGAGACCTTCATATTTTCCAGTGTTCTCAGGAAGGCCGAGTGGGGTTCCTGGGTTTGGGAGGGTCGTCTCTAGCAGGCTATAAACTGGAAGGCAGTTTTACCCACTGTTAGTTGCACATGGATAGTCTCTGATGCTTCGTGCTGTGCCACCAACCTGGAGGTGTGGGTATCTTTGACGAATATTGATACGCCCCCTACTTTTATGGTACGGTCCAAGTTTTGGGGCCGAAAAGCATGGTATGAGGTATAACCTGGCAGTGCTGGGGTGCTCTCTGGAGCCTTGAACCAGGTTTCTGTTACTGCACAGATATCGATGTTCTCCATGCTAAGGAGAGTTTCGAGTGCGTGCATCTTGAGGTTTAGACTTCTGGCATTGAGTAGCATTACTCTTAGTTTCTTATCCCTTTTGATACCTAAGGTGGGTTTGTCTTTTGAGCCTTGCCTAAAAAAGGCACTATGGGGGTAGCAAGAGCCTTTGCCAATATCCGAAAGCCCAGGGGTGACAGGTGCAAGCCGTCCCTAGCGAAGCATCATGGCTTGTTGAGCATGTCATCCCAGGCTGACAGGCATTGGATCCCCTTTGAATGACACCAATACTTAAGCCAATTGTTGAAATTGATCATCTTGTCTTCATATTGTAGCATCATTCTTGGTGAGGGTAAGATGCTACTCAAGGTCAGGGTCATACCGGCCTGGGCTACATGCTCAGAGAGCTCCTCTATGTCTCTTTTCATGTAGTCCAGGGAGGTACATCTCAGGTCATTCACACCAGCATGGAAAATGACTGAGTCATATCTGTACTTGCCTTGGAGTGACCTGAGTGCTTGTGTTATGTGGCGGATCCTAGCGCCCGACAGGAAGCTCACTGTGACCTTCTCCTTGTTCAGCCTGGTGAGCAGGACGTCAGTGTGTCTGACGATAGAGTCACCTATTACAAGTGTATCAGGTGTGTTGTTTAGTCTTAAGGGCTGTGACTGTTCGGCACACTGGCTTTGTGAGATATGTGTTGCACGTGTTTTGGTTTGGGGTAGCGGTTGCTTGGGTGTCTGCTTTGGAGGTCTCTGCTGCTTAGGCAGATTTTTATTTAGAGCCTCTGAGTATGTTTTTGTGAGTTTATGTGTTTGGTTTGCTGTCGTGGTAGGTCTAGGTAAGACTGGAATTGTAGTGAGTGCGGTTTCCTTCTCCTCCTGACTGGTTTCGCCAGTACTGAGTTGAGAGAGCTTAGCCTCCAGTATGGCTATATGGTTGCATCTCTCACATGTGTTGGAATTTGTTGGGAGGAGGAGAGGGTTGTCTGTGTACATGAGGCAGTTGTAACATTGCCTCAAGATTCCCCAGCTGGACCGGAGAGGAGATTGACAACTGACCTTTGGACATGCTAGAATAGTATTGGGAATTCCTTTATAATTGAAAAAATAAAAGGGCCAATGGGGAACGAGGTACTCAAGGGGAGTTTGTGAGGGTGTAGTGCTTTTAATATTTTAGTGCTGACTTATATAATTGCTTTAGTGAGCAAGTGCCAGGTAACTTAAATGCAATGTGTTTCAGGTAACTTAAATGCAAAAACGACAAACAGTAACTTTCTTTCAAGTGAAACAAGGAAATAAGTACAGTAAGCAATGCAGATATCACTAGGGATCCGCAGAAGCACTGAAAAGCCGCGTTTTAGGTGGAATTAGAGTTTCGGGGAAATAAGCAAACAAACAAGCAGCATACAAATAAAGCTAGATTCAGCAGGCCTGGATCTAGTCTATGCTACAGCAAACAAGGTGTACCAATTTCAGTAAGAACAGTTCAAATATGCAAGCACTATAAGCCTTTAACCAGAAATTCCCAGCTCAGAAGGGCAGAGTCCAGCCTATCCTCCCACAAGAGTGCAAACCACGAACCTTCTTAATGTAAAATAACTGGCCTGAAACCCAAGTGCTTAAACCAGAACTAATACACTTTTAGAATAACAGACACTGAGCCCTCAATCAGCAGTTCCCAACTTAGAAGGATGTAAGCTACCTGTCCTGCCACCACAGTGCAGGCCACAAACCTTCCTAATGTAAAATAACTGGTCTGAAGCCCAAGTGCTTAATCCAAAAGACTTAGAATGATAGCTACACTTTAATCAAGTTACTACCAAGCAGTAATAAATACAAGTGAATACTTTAAAGAATGCCTGGATTAGTGCTCAAATTATACAAACAAGGCTAGATTCAGCAGGCCTGGATTTAGTCTATGCTACAGCAAACAAGGTGTACCAATTTCAGTAAGAAGCAGTTCAAATATGCAGGCACTATAAGCCTTTAACCAGAAAATCCCAGCTCAGAAGGGCAGAGTCCAGCCTCTCCTCCCACAAGAGTGCAGACCACGAACCCTTTTAATGTAAAATAACTGGCCTGAAGCCCAAGTGCTTAAACCAGAATTAGTACACTTTTAGAATAACAGACACTGAGCCCTCAATCAGCAGTTCCCAACTTAGAAGGATGTAAGCTACCTGTCCTGCCACCACAGTGCAGGCCACAAACCTTCCTAATGTAAAACAACTGGTCTGAAGCCCAAGTGCCTAATCCAAAAGACTTAGAATGATAGCTACACTTTAATCAAGTTACTACCAAGCAGTAATAAATACAAATGAATACTTTAAAGAATGCCTGGATTAGTACTCAGGTTATACAAGCAAAGCTAGATTCAGCAGGCCTGGATCTAGTCTATGCTACAGCAAATAAGGTGTACCAATTTCAGTGAGAAGCAGTTTAGATATGCAGGCACTATAAGCCTTTAACCAGAAATTCCCAGCTAGAAGGGCAGAGTCCAGCCTCTCCTCCCACAAGAGTGCAGACCACGAACCCTTTTAATGTAAAATAACTGGCCTGAGGCCCAAGTGCTTAAAACAGAATTAATACACTTTTAGAATAACAGACACTGAGCCCTCAAGCAGCAGTTCCCAACTTAGAAGGATGTAAGCTACCTGTCCTGCCACCACAGTGCAGACCACAAACTTTCCTAATGTAAAACAACTGGTCTGAAGCCCAAGTGCTTAAACTAAAAGGCTTAGAATGAGTTACACCAAGCAGCAATAAATACAATTGAGTACTTTTAAGATGACGCAAAAGCAAAATAAAGTAGGAAGAAACACAAATACAGTAAAAGCAGATTTTTTTTTTTTTTTTTTTTTTTGAGTGAGCAAATGATATGGGCCCAGGAGTAACAGGACAGAAACAAGTGCAAATGTAGGCCTTCAAATCAGAAAGTTGAGAGAGATGGAAGACCGCCCAAAAGGCCAATAACTACAAATTCTGGGCCTTATTCCTTATGTGGTAGACAGGTTACCTAGTGCTTACCACTCCCACTGATAAGCTAGAAGGGTTCCCTCCAACACAGAAAGGCTTGGGGGCTCAGAAGCTTACAAATAGTCCTGGATACAGAAAATCTGTATCTGGAACACTAATTATAGGAAAGGTAGGAAACAGGCTTACAATTTTTTTTTTCAGAAAAGCAGCAAAAACAGTAGTAAAAACAATTCACATGCAGTGCAAGCTGGCACACTTGAATATGTAGCAATATTATTCCACACACAGTTTGAAAAAATGTAATTAAATTAAAAAGGA